>NC_133647.1:200210718-200486853 GCF_009905375.1 Apium graveolens
TCCTCTTGTCATTACTTCTCGTAATGATCAGATCACTCACATGCAATCAATTATGACTTGCATATCATGTGTAAATAACACATGCACACTTGTCAATTCTCTGATTTTAAATCAGTTTGACATCTCATATTGACATATTTCACATTTATGAAATAACTTTACTAGTTATTACTTAAGGCTTCACTTGTTATTGATATTACCAGCTTTTAGCGTCCCAAAAACCAACAATTTCAGTTTGCATCATTACCGAGTTTAAACGTCCTTAAACTGGCAATCCTTATTCACATAGCAACCAATTTTGAGCGTCCTCAAAATGGCAACCATGTAATTTATTTGAAGCCATTGCTTATCATAGCAATACCAAATTTAATGTGCCATTATTTCGTGTCAATGTTGTTTCACTCAACATGATCACCCAAAATAAAGATTTTCTACTCTTGCTTTATCTAGAGCAACCCTCGGGTTCACGTAAATAGATATTTCTCCAAATATCTATTTAGAAAGACCATCTCAATGTTTATTGATGCACTTTTAAATTTCACAATACGATAATTTTAGTATCATCTTAATGAACCTTATTCTCAAAACTCGAGAATATTTCATAAATTATATAAGGTCATCACTTTCGACTGTAATATTTTTGTATCAGTCTGACCTTATACTTCCTTCAGACCCAGATATATTTTCCCAATTTAAAAATTCATTTGGGTCCTAATGCTTCTATCTCGTAAGAAGATCTATATATTTTTTAAACAAGATTTTGTCAAACAGAACCACTCTCTCTATTTCTTAACATCCTTTCCCCCACAAAGGACATAGAGAGAACATGCACAATCCATTTTCTAATACACGTGCTAGAAAATCTTGATTTATTGACTCTCAGTAATAGTCAAATTTTCTCTTGATATATTCACTTATCAAGAAATTATACGAGAAACGCATGCTTCTATTAAATTTACGAGTTCACCTTCAAGCAAATTATCAAGACATTCGGGACTAGCAATTATCCAAGTCTTTTGCTCTCTGCAGGTTCATCCTCACATTCATCCAATAAATCGTAAGTTCATTTAGATGACTTTTAATTACAGATCTACTAGGATCTACTAGCTTATCGCATAAGCATTCCTAAACTCTGTAATAGTATTCTTACGAATCTCAAAAATTAGATTCATATATCGGATATTATTAGACTCAACCATTGTCTTTGTATCCATCCAAAATATCTCAATTGATTTTGGATCTCATGTTACCAACAGAGGTATTGGTATCAAGTTTCGAGATACCCCCACATTTCAATTATTTTCAAGAATGTTTCATTACATTCCACTATTCATAGAAAATTCAATAATTTTCTATTTTAGATACCCCCACAATTTTAATATTTTACAGAATGTCAGAAAATATTCCAAAACTAATAGGAAATTTAATTATTTCCTTCTGTGGTATCATGTTTAAGGAAAGATTAGCCCTTCGTAACTAATATCCTCAAATTCAGTGATAGTCTGAGCTGATCACAATCGTTTTGCATCTCTCTCAGAGCGCAACTCAAGTCTGCATCTACTCCATTTATTTAATGCGAGTAAGGTGCAATGACCTCATGAATATTCACGTTGCAAACAGAATTTGCCCGGTGATTATTCATCATCAAATTTATTCACTACCATCTTAATTATCTGTATTAAGTTGGATTTACCCTTGAGTTTATAGAGCACACATCTCTCTATTTAGCTTCAATATTGACTCGACTACGAGTACGAGTGATAAATGTTTTACTATCAAACCAGACAGTAAACACGTATCGTGTCACTACTCTCATCTGAGCAGGTTTTACGTCATTCATTAAAACCTATAAGATTTTAATATCATGTTTAAAGAACTTCCCGTGGTTCTTATCATTAAAAATTCAATTACCGAATTTCTCTAAAATATTTACATGGTTCACACGAACCTACATTTCTGGCTCACCTACTGGTACAACCATAAAAGGCCTAAGGAAGAACATAAATCTTCAATAAACCCACATTCAGTGATCCGTGATCAACTGATGCGTTAGGGTTAATAACTTTTCGGATTCTCTCCGAAGTTCAGCATAACTACTGAGATCAATATTCGCCGTATTAAGTATCATATGGATCACTATAATAGGCACTGCCGCAGCAGACCGACACCAACACGTGAAATTACTATTTAACTAGAGGAAAAATCCAACCAGAAAAATATAATTTATGTGCCGACCCATAACCTGTACTCCAGGCCCATTAGGTTTTTTAATGTGGACAATCCTGAGCAATTGTAAATCTGGTTCACTTCAGCTGCCCACCTCGTCACATTATTTAACAACAAACATGTTACTGCATTATATCCAGTATTACAAGTTTGTGATATAACTCCATTATTAAAGATTAAACAATAATAATTGATGAATTATCATCACTCAACAATGATTAAAAAAAATTAATCACCAAATAATCAAGTTCCATCATGAAGGGTCACATTTATGTAGCCATATCATTTAATTGCATAGCAATATCATGTTATGAACTTGCAAACACGCATGTAAACTATAGCATATACGATTCTTGTATCAGTGTACTAATAATTCCAAAATCAATTCAGAATTAAGAAATCAATCACCATGTTAACAAAACATAATAAGCTATCCATTAATAGCGAAAACATGGACGAATTATAAATTTGGGTTTAATCTACCAATTTATAATGATCAACCCGAGAGAGATGTCACCAAATATGTTCACTTGAATATAAGTTGATCATAAATCAATAACCATTAAAGCATCAATAGCCTTATAAGAAACCAATTATCCAACAACTTTGTGCTTACTTTTGCCTCGTACCTGTTATGCTTAAACAAAGCACCACTTAAAATCAAATTTATATTAATTTCAAGCACATGGCAACAAGTGATCAAAGAAAATAACGCACTAAATTTAATTTAATTAATGAGGCAAATAATGGCCACTCATATACCCATAAATAAATCCAATTTAAACAATCAAATTGACTTTTGCGTCTACTCAAACCAATCTCTGTTTGTTTTCTCAAACCCTTCTCCTAATTTAATTGTTAATTCTTATATGCTTATGTGATTTAAGAAGTAGCAATGTTCTTATAAATTAGTTATATATTCAATATATATATAATAATGTCTTTATCGTACAAGATTATAACAATCTTAAAGCAGTTTCGCCCCGCACCATCCGTGTTTAGCGACCTGCTTCCCAGGATAAACCGAGATACTAGTATAATCGATAGATCGAATATACTCTCAGGGAACTTGAACTGAGCCCGAGAACTATCACCGAAATATTGGAAAAATTTAAGACTAAAGAGACCGAGAATGAAAGAGATGACTCTTATTTCCTCGACTTAATAAAACTGGTGCCCTAAGACTCTATTTATAAATAGAGGCTTGAAAGGACTTGTTTTTCTTTTCGATGTGGTACATGGTATTTATAAGAAAAACTAAGGAATAGGTTTGTGCTACTCTCGATGTGGTACAAAACCCACTTTTCATATTAAAAGGTAAAACTTTGGAACATCAGTTCTCATTCACCTTTTACTCATTTTGAGCGTGTTAATAGGCGTTGGAATCCCCTCGAAGAGAAGAATACGTTCCAATAAATACACACCACTAACACATAATGTGTCTCACTCATATAGAGTCTCAAAATGATTCACAACTTAGTCTAAAATACTAAGTTTGTCCAAAAATCCCCCACAAATGAGATTGATGGTCCAGTAGCACGCACCACATAGACACCACATAGACAGACAGACGCGGAGCTTGACTTGGTGATAGTTCTGGCGGTCAGATATAGCATACGATAGGTAGAGAATGCTCCTTGAACCTTCGCTCGAATAAGTATATCGACTTTACTGGTAGACAGTATGACGCGATGTCCTTGAACTGTTCGACCGTTTGTGTAAACGATGACATACTCATCACTATATCTTTCCTGACTCATTCAGTTCTCATGATTATGTCCATTTTGGCCCTGGAACATCGTCCTGGTTCTGCAAGAGTTTCTAAAGAATTGTGCCTCGCAATTCTCCTTTGAAGCGGCCATACTTCTCTCTTACATAGGCGATCTTTATCTTATAGAGTAACCCGTGTTTACTCAACCGAATATTATGTATTCAAACTTGAAATCCTTGTATTCGTCAAAAATCATTAAAAGCATAAAGCTTAACCTCGTACCTTACGGGTCTCACTGTTTCATCATCATAGAAATAGGCCAGGGGTTACCCCCACAGTGATTTGGTCATCATGATTTAGTTGTCCCATTGAACCAAGTTCTTGGGATCTCCAGTCAGCAAGGTTGGGTGTCCACCATGACGCCGTTAAGCAATAGGCAAGGCTCATTCCTCTCGATGATTTGACAACTATCTCTCGGTCTAACTAGATTCCCTTGTCTTAAACAGATTCGCTCAGTTTAACCATCTGGTTAGTGGATCCAAACATTATCATTTGACTTTACATAGTCAATCATGATAATTCTCGTTGAGAATAGTTGTTTAATGGTATTATGTCCTCATCATAGATGTGAGACATACCATTTCATACACAATAATGTGATCTCCCAATTTGCATATTGATTACACGATATATGCATATTGAAGACACATTTTCCTTGTCATTTAGGAATATCCTTACAAAGTGGCTACTCAGCATAAAACCGGTTCACCGGAGTTCATCACCGGTGGCGGTGGTGCTCTCATTTGAGGGTATCCAACCATAAAACCTCCGATCCTCTAAAAATAAATGCAGCAACACTACATGCAATATGATTTCATCACAATAATCACAGAAACAAGAATTTATCAAGCAAATCCCGGGTCTCGACTCAAAACCGAACCCAAACAAACACACACACTTCGCATGCAAGCATAAACACACACATGCACACTCCAATAACCACTTATATGCGTTTAGCAAGATATTTTGAGAAGAACTGGTGAAAATTATCAAAGAAACAAGGAGTTTACCAAGAGAAAAGAAGAAAAACCGAGAGAGAGAGAGAGAGAGAGAGAGAGAGAGAGAGAGAGATAGAGAGAGAGAGAGAGAAAGAGAGAGAGTAGCCGAGAGAGAGAGAGAGTGTGAGAAAGAAAGAGAGAAGAGAGATTGATGTGCTCGGGATAAAGAAAGAAAAAGGGGGAAAAGATGAGTTTTATACTCAATCAAAATCAAGGGCAATTTAGTACATTTCTAATTCCCTTTTATAAAGTAATTTTCCTTTCTCTTTTTACTCCCATAGATAATTGGTGGAAAAATAAATATATCTCTCTCAGAAAATTGGAAATTATATCGATTGATGATTTTGAAACGTAGATCTCGAAATTAGCTTTCCAACCATTACTCATAATAGATTTTTGAGCGAACGGTTGATTTTATATGATTTTCGCAAGTTCGAACTTATAATAACACTTTTCCACCTAAAAATCAATTTAAAATACAAAGATCACCAAATAAATCCTTTCATCATTTTTAAAAAGTCTCTAGGACTACTATGAAGATAACAAAACAAATCCCATGTTTTTATCTCACTCAGATAATTTTATAAAAATGTGCGAAGGTTAAATAAACCTTTATTTAAATCAAATAATTCCTTTAAGTTCATAAAATGTCACAGAGCACATAGTCATGCACACAGACAAGCAATCACACATATACAATCACATAACAACTTAGGTCTGATCATAGAATTTATTCTTCTTTAATATTTATCCATTTTTACGCGTACCGGGTCACGTTCAGCCTGACGGCCCGACGCTCAGCGTTTCAATTACGCTTCTCATTATCATTATCGATCGACACGTCACTTAGGATGAAATACTTTACTTACATATTCATTTTACTCAATCACACATAATTCACATTTTATATTCTTTAACTCCTTATTAGGACGGGTTCCGTTCTACCTGACGGCCCGACACCACAGCTTATCTCCTAAGGTGACTCTTTAAATTGGAATGTTTTTATTTACGCTCCTAGATTCTAATATACAGCAAAGACAATTAATCAACACTTTATCATATAATCATAATCACATCACATAAAGCATACTTTATTGACTTAATTACGTCGCAAAATTCTTAGTCGTCACAATCTACCCTCCTTAAAAGGATTCTGTCCCCAGAATCTAATCTAAACAAATAGATGGGGATACTTTTCTTTCATTTCTCTTTCTAATTCCCAAGTCGATTCTTCGACTAGTGGATTTATCCACAATACTCTAACTAGAGGTACAACCTTATTCTTGAGTGTCCTCTCCTTTAGGTCCAAAATTCGAACTGGTTGTTCCACATAAGACAAATCTGGTTAAATTTCCACTGGTTTCAATTCGATCACATGGCTCGCATCAGCATTATACTTCTTCGAAAGAGAAATATGAAATACATTGTGAAGATGTTACATTTGCGGAGGTAGCACCAACTCATATGCCACATTCCCAACTCGTCGCAATACTTCAAATGGTCCAATATACCTAGGACTCAACTTCCCTTTCTTTCCGAATCGGGTTAAACCTTTCCAAGGAGATATCTTTAATAAGACTTTGTCTCCAGATTCGAATTGCACATCTTTATGTTCTTGATTTGCATACTTTGCTTGTCGATCTTGAGCTGCAATTAATCTCTTTCGAATCATTTCTACTTTTTCCTTTGTTTGTTGAACTAGCTCTGGGCCAATTAATTTACGCTCACCAACTTCGTCCCAATATGTAGGGGATCTACATTTTCTTCCATACAACGCTTCATAAGGCGGCATGCCAATACTTGCGTGATGACTGTTGTTATAGGAAAACTCAATTGATGGCAAATGATCGTCCCAATTTCCTTTGAAATCTATTGCACAGGTTCGCATCATATCCTCAATTGTTTGAATCGTCCTTTCACTTTGTCCGTCCGTCTGCGGATGATATGCCGTACTCATTTTCAGCTTAGTTCCCAAATGATCATGAAACTGTCGCCAAAATCTCAAGTTAAACCTCGGATCTCTATCAGACACGATAGATACTGGAACTCCGTGACGCATCACAATCTCGTCCAGATACAATTTGACCAACTTTTCTAATGGAAACCTTTCATTTATCGGCAAGAAATGCGCTAATTTCATCAATCGATCAATTACTACCCAAATCGCATCATGATTAGACTTGGTCTTTGGTAATCCTACCACGAAATCCATCGCGATATGTTCCCATTTCCATTCTGGTATGTCCAGGGGTTGAAGCAATCCACTTGGCCTCTGATGTTCCGTTTTTACTCTTTGACACGTATAACACTTACTTATCCAATTCGCAATTTCCCTTTTCATGTTTGGCCACCAATAACTTCCTTTTAAATCCTGGTACATTTTCGTACTTCCAAGGTGAATTGAAAATCTTGAGTTATGCGCTTCTTGCAAAATCTCGTGCTTTAGTTCCATGACATTAGGTATCCAAATACGTGAGTTAGCACGGTATATTCCTTTTCCATCTTTGTGAGCTTTAATTTCTTCTCCCGTCAATTTATCATGTTCGCGATTCATCACTTGCTCTTGACAGCATCGAATCTTTTCCAAAATTTCGGGTTAAAATGACATCGCATATATAGCTTCATCTCCAAATTCTGGAGTCTGCACCTCTATTTCCATCTTTTCAAAATCTCTGATCAATTCTTCCGATGACGTTAACATATTCAATCTTTCCTTGTGACCTAGAGCGTCTGCTACCACATTTGCCTTTCCAGGATGATAATTTATCACACAATCATAATCTTTGATCAATTCCAACCACCTTCTCTGTCTCATATTCAATTCCTTCTGAGTAAAGATATAATTTAAACTCTTATGATCCGTATAAATCTCGCACTTTTCCCCATACAAATAATGCCTCCACATCTTAAGGGCAAACACAATTGCTGCCAATTTCAAATCATGTGTTGGATACTTTTGCTCGTGCAGCTTGAGTTGCCCTGACGCATATGTTATTACATTTCCGTGTTGCATTAATACGCATCCAAGTCCTTTATATGAAGCATCACTGAATATCACAAATTCCCCTTTTTCATCTGGTAATACCAACACTGGGGCGGTTACCAACCTCTTCTTTAACTCTTGAAAACTTTCCTCGCACTTTTACGTCCAGACAAACTTCTCATTCTTTCTTGTCAACTTTGTTAATGGGGCAGCAATCTTAGAAAAATCTTACACAAACCTTCTGTAACATCCGGCTAATCCCAGAAAACTTCTGACTTCCGTAGAAGTCTTGGGTCTTTCCCAATTCATTACAGCTTCTATCTTGGCTGCGTCCACTTTGATTCCTTCTTTATTAACTACATGACCAAGAAATTGCACTTCCTTTAGCCAAAATTCACACTTTGAAAACTTAGCGTACAGCTTCTCTTTCCTCAGAATTTCCAAGGAATTCCTCAAATGCTCCTTATGATCTTCTTTCGTCTTGGAGTAAATCAGTTATCGCCGATAAACACAATAACGAACTTATCCAAATATTGCTTGAACACTCTGTTCATAAGATCCATAAATGCGGCTGGCGCATTCGTGAAGCCAAACGCCATTACCAAAAACTCATAGTGCCCATATCTCGTTCAAAACGCAATCTTGGGTATATCTTCCGCTTTAATCTTTAATTGATGATACCCAGATCTTAAATCAATCTTGGAGAACACGAAGCTCCTTTTAACTGGTCAAACAAGTCATCGATCCGCGGTAGAGGGTACTTATTCTTAATCGTCAACTTATTCAATTCACGATAATCAATGCACAACCTCATACTTCCATCTTTCTTCTTTACAAACAACATCGGTGCGCCCCACGGGGATACACTCGGTCGGATTACTCCTTTGTCTAACAATTCTTGTAACTGAGCTGCCAATTTCTTCATCTCGACTGGCGCCATACGATAGGGAGCTTTCGACACTGGTTCCGTTCCAGGAGCCAAATCAATCGTAAACTCGATCTCTCTGTCTGGAGGTAGTCCAGGCAATTCATCAGGAAATACATCTGGAAAATCTCTTACTATTGGAATATCTTCGATCCTTACGGATTCTTTCTCCACATCCATGAGCCAAATAAACTTCGCATCCTTGACGTATTAATTTTCTCGCCTCAATAGCCGTTAGGAATTTCTTCTTTTGCCTCTTTCCTTTAAATATCACCTCTTCACCATCCTTGGTTTTTAACCTCACCTTTTTACTTTTACATTCTATTTGCGCTTCATGGTTTGACAACCAATCCATTCCTAGTATAACCTCAAATTCTCCTAACTTAAAGGGAATTAAGTCAGTAGAAAAGTGTCGACCTTCTATAGCCACATCACAATCGGGAAAAACTTTGCTAGCAAGAACTTTCTCTTGATTTGCTACCTCTATAATCAAATTAGGTTCTAGAGGGTACGCAACACAATTTAACTTTTCAAGAATACTTTCAGAGATAAAAGATCTAGTTGCTCCAGAATCCATCAATTTTTTACTTCTACTGAGTTAATAACAAGCATACCTGCTACCACGTCCACATCTTGCACCGCACCTTTCATTGTCATGTTAAAGGTTCTGGCTCTGGGTTGAGCTGATGGTGCTGGGAGAGACGGAGGTCCAGCAATCCTAAGAACATTGGCCTTTTGAACAGGCTCCCAGCAATTTCTGGCCATATGGCCCACTTTACCACACTTGAAACAAGCCAAGTCGGGCTTCCTTGCTCCACTTGGACACTCTGAAGAATAATGCCCTTTCTGGTTGCACTTGAAACAGGTCACATCCAACTTATTACACCTTCCCGGGTGTCTCTTCCCACAAACTTTGCATTCTTGAATCTGAGGTCTATTATCTTTCCCCGGTTGTCCTGTTTTCCGGAAACGGTTCTTCTGAGCTTTGTTACCAGGTTTAAACTTTTGAAACTTTTGGTTCTGACCTCCACAATTCTTGCCAAACTTCCCTCTAAACTTTGAGCTCCCTTGCTCTTGCTCCGAGCTCTCAAACTTCCTTTTTCTACCTTCACTTTCTTTTCTTGCAGCTTCACGCTCTCCTTCCACTATCATTGCCTTTTTGCACTAGAGCAGCATAGCTCTTGATTTCCAACAACGCCACTTGACTTCGAATCCAAGGCCTAAGTCCCTGTTGGAACCTTTTAGCCTTCTTTACCTCCGTATTTACATACTCAGGTACGAATCTAGACAATTCTGAAAATTTCACTTCATACTCTGCTACCGACATATCTTATTGTCTAAGGTCCAAAAACTTCATCTCCAACTGGTCTTACATATAACTTGGCAAATATTTATCCAGAAACATTTCAGTAAACTTCTCCCATAATAAGTCCTTTCCTTCCAGCAATGCCTTCGAAGATTCCCACCAGAAACTCGCTTTATCCTTAAGGTAATAACTTGCATATTGAGCTTTCTTGTCATCCTTAACTTCTGCTAACTCAAAAGCTTTTTCCATTTCTCTCAACCACGACTGAGCTTTAATCGGGTCTGGCAAACCTAAGAACTCTGGGGGATGAACAGATTGAAAGTGTTTGAAATTTCCAACTTTAGGGGCCACAGGTTGTTGCAAAAGCTGAGCAAGTCTGCTCATCATG
This sequence comes from Apium graveolens, assembly GCF_009905375.1. Classification (NCBI taxonomy): domain Eukaryota; kingdom Viridiplantae; phylum Streptophyta; class Magnoliopsida; order Apiales; family Apiaceae; genus Apium; species Apium graveolens. The sequence goes on from NC_133647.1 coordinate 200,221,316, forward strand.
GTGGTTTTTGGGTTTATTTCTGGGTCTTGGGTGGGAATTTCTTCTTCTTGGTGATCTGGTGAGTTGACCATTTCTTACAAAACCTGATTGAGCAATTGTTTAGCAATATGATGGCATGGCTTATAACAACAGTTTTTATAAAATCTCTTGTGTAGGTTTTAAGTTTTACCCAATTTGCACATGCAATCCTATTACTACATAATTCTCATATCAGTGTTGTTTTATCATGGCACAAAATAGGGTTTTACGATCTTTAAACATGGTTGTATGGAATCATGATATTGAGAACAGTTTATGAGATATTTAAGGTGCACAATGGAAAATAAGATAATGGATTTATTTAAACAAAGGGTACATAAAGATAAGTCTGGCTATCACAGGTTCTGAAATAAGGTACAATAATATAGCAGGGTTAAACAGAGGAAAAACTGGAAAATATACCCCTATTTACCCCTAACTTCTAACAACTACTGCTACAACACAGTCCTGAAATACAACAATCTACGGGCTCAACCAACAGTCCCTTCTAATCATCTAGAATCTTTCTCAACACAACCAACATCCAGCGAATGATCTTATGTAGCCTCCGGGCCTCAGCATCAACATCACTAGTGGATGGTCCCTCATCCAATCTCCTTCTGGCAACCTGCTCTACCAACTGAATCCTAGCTCTCCACTCCTCCATCACTACTGAAGTCCTCTGCCTAGAGTCTCGGATCAGCCTATCCACCAAAGCTCCCAACTCAGGGATACGGGAGTAAACAAAGTCTCGATCCTGGGCTAACTTGCCACTAATACTGACAGGTACAGTCTTAGGCATCTCATACTCTGGCTCAGGGGCAGGGGTCTCTAAATATGGCCTCAAGGGTGAAATCTGCATAGGGATCTCACTAATCTCAGAAGGGTCCTCCTCTGGGTCTGAACTAACATACACAGGCTCCTCTGGAGAGGGTGGAATGGGGTCCACTAGGGAACCGGTAAAACTAATCTCTGAGTCTGAGTCACTACCACTACTAGGATCCTGAGAGAAAACACAAAACAGCAACCAAGAAACAATGTTAGGGTTAAATAAAGCTTCCAGCTGACTCACACCCTAACTCTAGTTTCCACTACACTAATAAACACTTTTCTTAGACTATACCTAATAGTCTAACTCAACTCTATATGAGTCAAACTCTCTCGCGATATAGATATATTCCCAAAATACCATTTCCATTCCTAACTTGTCTCAGGGACTAGATCCTGTAGCTCTGATACCAACTTGTGACGCCCTCAATCTCGGGGTTAGGAAATGAGGACTCACACTCCTTTAATCTAAAAATTAAATAAGCATAAACCCCGATTAACTACTAACAGGATCAACAGGATAAAGTATGAGACAAGATTACAACTACCAATCATAAAATATAACTTACAACCCCAAAATATTTAAATAAAGAATATTGATTCCGGCTGGAAACCGACAGATAACCCATTGTATCTTTACAACTTTCTGGCTAAGCGCTTGCTCACACAAAATCTGCACTACCTGCTCTGGCAACTGGAAGCCCTCAACACGGTAGGGACCACCAGGTACGCTCTTACGAGCAGTGCGCCTAAGCCTGGCCATCATCTTGCTTAACTGCCATGGTTAGATTAAAACAAAACATATGAGTATTAAAACTCAGCAAGTAACTAAAAAGCAGTTTTACGATACAAAATCCACAATATACCATTACCGTTCTCAGGGCATTCTACTTTATCATTTCTAGGTGGCAGACTTCTGTCTTTTGGGCTATGAAATGGTTAAGAAGAAGAGATTTGGGATTTCAGGAAACAAGGTTCGAGATAGGGTGAAAGCCGACATTCATCACAAATCATTATCAGGATTACAAATGATCTTTAAAAGAAAGCGATACTCTTTTCATCATTGGGAATCAATTATATGATTGATATCAGAATCAAAATTCAGGGTTCACAAGCTGTAAGCTAATCAATATCACAATCAACTCTTTTCAAACATTATATACCATTTCTTTTTCAATAAATCATTCACAGAATAAAATTTCAATAATTATGGAACCCTTGATTGGACTACTTTAACTTTCAATTCATATTAATACGGGTGATCATCCCGTACCGACCTCCATCCGGTCTTTAAGGTACCAATGGCATAATTTCAGCCTTATACTGGACTAGCCCCGCTAGCCTCTTAACATGACTAGACTAGTCCCACTAGTCTCTTACGTCTCAATCCAATCCATCAGGAATTCGTTTGAAAGACATTTTTGTTGGAAAAGAAAGGTTTTACTAAATTCATTTTATCATTACCGAGCATATGAAATCATTCAGACTCTTTCAAGTCGAAACTCATTCTTAAGTTCAAATTTCAAGAATTCATAAATAAGGAAATGAATCAAGGATAAAAAAAGTTCAATTCTAGGGATCTTGATCAAATGATAACAAGGTACTCAAATTAGGGAATCAATACTGTTTCAAGGATCAATAGGGTATAAGGTAAACCAAAGAATGAAGGATCATTACACAAGGGGTTCGTAAAGGTTCTCATAGGGTTTACAAGAGTTCATGGTATTAACAAGTAATCAGGATAAGAAAAGGTTATTAAAGGGTTTGAACAATAATCTTATCAATAGCAAGTTCACAAGAACAATGATAGGGTATCTCAAGAATCAATAACAGGGGTATATCACTAAAACAGTTCAATACTCTACATGGCATGAACAATATCCTCTCTATAACAATTTCACAAGTAAGTAGAGTTACTTGCCTGAATTCGCTTTCCTATTTCATAAAGGTTGAACTACTGCCACCTAGTATACTTTTCCCTTTCCTAGCCCGAATGCCCTCACGTACCGAATCTACAATCCAAAGACAAACCTTAATTAGTTTTCAGCTCACGTTCCCGGAACGTTCACTCAATATGATAGCTCGATTATACTTCTGACTCGAACGATACGATTATAGCTTATATACACACATGCACATAGCACATAACACATTCTTTTCTTATAGCCTTTATATCTTTATATATATATATGGATCACCAACTTATACTCGTTAAATCTTGACTATGTTCCAAATCAAACACTTATAACTCATACGAACACACAATTTCATTCATAGCTAATTACTCATGACCATAGCTATCACATATGGTTTTCAAAATCAATCAATCTCCACCTTAGCTCACATAAACATATAACATAATCAAAAATCATTAAAAAGAATCATTTTCTTTCCTTTTAACATAAAAATTTGAACCCAAACAAACATATAAACCACATAATCTCTAAAATTACTCATTCCTTGTCTTAGCATCAAATCAATTCCTTTTATTCCTACATTCCATTCAGCTATATTCACCAAACACAATTCAAGGGTCGAACATTGACATACAAACATTAGTTTTTTCTTAAAACTTGAGATTATTCCAACACTCATCCTTTTTAGCTTATTTTTAAATCGACATTTACATGCAAGGCTATACTTTAACATGCATTACTAATTCCTCTTGTAAATCATCATGCAAATCTCGAGACTAGCTAATTAACCAAGAATCAAGTTACAAAATTTTAATTACCTTTTTCATTAGTACAAAACCCGGACCAAGACTTAGCATGCAATAGCAATTTCACTCCTTTTAATCCATTAACCATTCTAATAACAATCCATAATTACTTTACTTAACAAGAAAAATCAAATCAATCACTTCAAGGATCAAACTATATGGGGTTTTCAAGAAAACAACACATGCAAATGATTTCTCTTAATCCTTAAATCACAAATCAACCCATAATCAAATCGACAACTAATTTCTAATAAACACTTATCAATTTAACTTTTGGAAATCAAAACCCTTTTTGAAATTTAAACGATCCAAGCATGCAAACACCAAAATCAAATTTTATGGTATTAGAGTTCAGTTTTTAACATCACAACTCACCACCGGTTCACCGGAGTTCATCACCGGTGGAGGTGGTGCCCTCATTCGAGGGTATCCAACCATAAAACCTCTGATCCTCTAAAAATAAATGCAACAACACTACATGCAATATGATTTCATCACAATAATCACAGAAACAAGAATTGATCAAGCAAACCCCGGGTCTCGGCTCAAAACCGAACCCAAACAAACACACACACTTCGCATGCAAGCATAAACACACACATGCACACTTCAATAACCACTTATATGCGTTTAACAAGAGATTTTGAGAAGAATTGGTGAAAGTTATCAAAGAAACAAGGAGTTTACCAAGAGAAAAGAAGAAAAACTGAGAGAGAGAGAGAGAAAGAGAGAGAGTAGCCGAGAGAGAGTGTGTGAGAAAGAAAGAGAGAAGAGAGATTGATGTGCTCGGGAAAAAGAAAGAAAAAGGGGGAAAAGATGAGTTTTATACTCAATCAAAATCAAGCGCAATTTAGTACATTTCTAATTCCCTATTATAAAGTGATTTTCCTTTCTCTTTTTACTCCCATAGATTATTAGTGGAAAAATAAATATATCTCTCTCAGAAAGTTGGAAATTACAGTAGATCTCAAAATTAGCTTTCCAACCATTACTCATAATAGATTTTTGAGCGAATGTTTGATTTTATATGATTTTCGCAAGTTCGAACTTATAATTAGGGCTGTAATTCGAGCCGAGTTCGAGTTTTTTAAGTCGAGTTCGAGCTTTTTTTTATCGAGTCGAGTCGAGCCTGAAAATAATCGAGTCTGAATTGTGTGTTCGAGCTCGGCTCGGGTAATACACGAGCCGAGTTCGAGCAGTTCGCGAGTTTTCGAACTTAACGAGTTTTTTAACGAGTTTTCGAGTTTAACGAGTTTTTAACGAGTTTTCGAGTTTATCGAGTTTTTTCACATATTTTCGAGTTATCGAGTCCTTATCGAGTTTATCGAGCCTACGAGTTTATCGAGTTTTTAACATGTTTTCGAGTTATCGGGTTCTTATCGAGTTATTCGAGTTTTTAATATGTTTTCGAGTTATCGGGTTTACTATTAATAACAATAAATAAATGTTCAAAATAACTTACATGTGTTCTGAGGTAAATCTAACAACATATTCAAATACATGTATAAACTAGAAAACAAATAACAACACCTTTGTTAGTATAATTTTTCAAATCATCTATTTTATTAATTTTGTTTAACTCTATCTTCATATTCTCTAAAAATGTACTTATTTTTCTATATTGTATATTGTATATCTTATATATATGATAAATAAAGTAAAATTATAATTTTTTTATTGTCGGGACTCGGGAGAGAAAAGTAATTTTTATCTTTTTTAAAACAAAAGTATGCAGTAGACATAAATCATTAATAAATAACATTATAAAAATAATAATTTTAAATAACAGCAATACATCATAATAAAACTTTTTTTGGTGTAATTAATATCATAGTTGTATAATATACCTATTAACTTATCACTATATTATAAATTTAGATCTAATTAGTTGACATCTCAATTAGAATTTAGAAAAATATCAAAAGTATGAATCAAATTTATAATAAAATATTAATATAGTAGTAATACATTATTACTATAAAGGACCGTTAGATTTTGAAATAAATGATAACTTTTGAAATTAAAATAAAGGAATACTCTATAGATTCATGATTTAAACAAAAAAATAGAAACCCTATATTGAAAAGATTATTTGATGTAAAATTCCTAACTGTCCTTTTTATTTTAAAATAAAATCAAACGAAACTCGATAATAATTTTACTTGCTTCAACTCCAACTTGATTCTTTTTTGTTTTACTCTTTCAAATTAATAAATTCTTATTTTTCTATAAAATATTAATAATTGATGCAATACAATCTAATTCAGTTGAAAATAAAATTAGTTTTGAAACAAAATAAATGTTACATGAAAAATTGATAGGCTAAAAATGTGACCAGAAATTTTTTCTTCAAAAAATTTAGTATGACAAGAAATCTGAGTCAACAAGTATTTATAAATGATACGCTAGAATGAAATTAAAATATTTTTTTAATAATCATACGAGCCCTATTTTGTGTATAATAGCAATAAAGATGGCTTTATAATGTCGGTAGCTAAAATATTTTATAATTTATATGTATAATGGAATAAAATAATTACATATATATTGAGAATAATTTAAAAAATCTTTAAATTAAATAATCTTTATTAAGGTTGACCAAAAAACACCCTTGGGTAGAAAAATGGACAATAAAGGAAGACATCTGAACTTTGAAGCAACTGATTGAAAAAAAAACAAATTCAAATATTTTCAAACAAATAAAAGTATGGAAGGGGTCCCCTCAAATATACACAAAGTGATAAAGGACCAATATCAAAAGATATATACATATCCAGAAAAAATTATCAATCATGTAAATAACAAATATAGAAAGACATAAGTCATATTAATAATATAAGTAAAATAAATTTCATTTATCATGTAAATAACAAATAAATATAGCATGAAGTTATATTAATGAAAAAAAATAAAAATATAGAAAAACATAAGTAATATTAATAACATAAGAAATAACATATATAAAAAATAAAAATATTAATAAAATATAAAAAAATTAATCGATTTCGAGTTCGAGTCGAGTCGAGTTCGAGTTTATCGAGTCGAGCTCGAGTCGAGTTCAAAAAAACTCGGCTCGGCTCGAGTTTTTAATCGAGCCTAAAATCTTGTTCGAGCTCGATAACGAGTTTGAGTCGAGTCGAGCCGAGTTAATCGAGTCGAGTTCGAGTCGAGCTCAAAAAAGCTCGGCTCGAATTACAGCCCTACTTATAATAATACTTTTCCACCTAAAAATCAATTTAAAATACAAAGATCACCAAATAAATCCTTTCATCATTTTTAAAAAGTCTCTAGGACTACTATGAAGATAACAAAATAAATCCCATGTTTTTATCCCACTCATATAATTTTATAAAAATGTGTGAAGGTTAAATAAACCTTTATTTAAATCAAATAATTCCTTTAAGTTCATAAAATGTCACAGAGCACATAGTCATGCACACAGACAAGCAATCACACATATACAATCACATAACAACTCAGGTCTGATCATAGAATTTATTCTTCTTTAATCTTTATCCATTTTTACGCGTACCGGGTCACGTTCAGCCTGACGGCCCGACGCTCAGCGTTTCAATTACGCTTCTCATTATCATTATCGATCGACACGTCACTTAGGACGAAATACTTTACTTACACATTCATTTTACTCAATCACACATAATTCACATTTTATATTTTTTAACTCCTTATTAGGACGGGTTCCGTTCTACCTGACGGCCCGACACCACAGCTTATCTCCTAAGCTGACTCTTTAAATTGGAACGTTTTTATTTACGCTCCTAGATTCTAATATACAGCAAAGACAATTAATCAACAATTTATCATATAATCATAATCACATCACATAAAGCATACTTTATTGACTTAATTACGTCGCAAAATTCTCAGTCGTCGCATCTGGGCCCGTTTGGGAAATCTTAAAATAAGTAACTTACGACTTAAGTGTGATAAGTGACATATATGTAATAAATGGTTTTTAACAAATAAGTTAATTTTGGTGTTTGGATGTTTCATTTATAAGTAAAGTGGAGTGTTTGGTAAAATAACTTATAAGTTAATTTTTTTTTAAAAAAATAGTAATAATTTTTTGAGTATAGAAATATATAATTTTATTAGAATGAATTTTTTATTTTTTATTACAATGCCCAAATAAAAAGATCGAGATATTACAACATTTATGCTCTGTTATGAATACTATTAGCGATACTATCACGCAGCGCAATCCACCTACCGTCATAGTCAGTTTCATCAGTTTCATCTATCTCGGTTTCTCGACTCTCATTAGCTGTTGTAGTAGAATCCGGAGGAATATAACTTTCTCTTTCGGCCGTGCGAAATGCGCTGTCACTACAATTTAATTTTCTAATGTAGTTATGAATCGTCATCGTGGACAGAACAATATCAGTTTGCGTATCTATCTTATACATCGGCATATTTGCTAAAATAGCAAATTTAGCTTTCCACACCCCGAATGTTCGCTCAATAACCATTGTACAAGAAAAATGAAGATGATTATATTTTTCTTTAGGATTTCGTGGTACACGTTCGCTGTCATCACCCCGACGAAAATCTGCAAGATGATATCTAATGCTTGATCCTTTATACGAAGCCATGTATCCTTTTTTGTGTGCATAACCTGCATCTACAAGATAGAATTTTTTTCCAGTTGGATTTGGAAAATTCAGATTCCCTTGAGTTGTGGCCTCATTTAAAATACGACTATCGTGTGCCCCCCTTCCCAGCCCGCCCAAGCAAAAGTAAAGCACGAGTTAAAATCATAGATTGCTAGAATATTTTGAGTGGCGTATCCCTTTCGGCCAAAATACGGTGTACGCTCTGTTTCTTTTACTCGACATTTAATATGAGTACCATCAATAGCTCCAATAGCATCCTGCGATTAATATTGAAATAATATTAATTTTTATCAACAGAATTCATGAAAATATTTGGATATAAATATATACACTTACTTCAAAATATAGATGATATCGTTCATATTGAGGTGTATGATAATCACATCCAGTATTATAATTTGAAGTCGGTTTAATGTAATCACTTGCCAGTCTGCAAACAGCTTGTAGAACAGAATGAAAATATCGTCTAATAGTCTCACCAGAGTGATTCCATATTTCTTGCATTAAACGATTCCCACACCCATGCGCAACAGACATCAAGAAGATCCCTACTTCCTCATATTCAGACATGCCTTGTGTGGGAACCAACCCATAACGATCTACTAATATTCGACAGAAACTTATGAAAGTATCTTTAGACATACGAAAATCTTGATAACAACAAATTTCATTCCCTTTCATTATTTCGTCAATTAATTTACCTCCTGTTCTAATTGAATCATGACATGGATCTTTGTGCACAAAACTTTCATAATAATACACCAATATGTAAGCAACAGCACGACAAACTGTTTGCGAATCCAACAAATTTGACTCATCTTCCTCAGTTTCATTTGGAATTTCAAAATCGTATTGATATGCACTGTTTGACTGAATACAAAAATTATTCTCGTACGAAAATTGAGAAAAAATGATTAAATATATAAGAAGGCTCTACATTTGTATTAAAAGAAGACGTACCTTCTGTATTATAAGCAAAATGATCAAATATATTAGAAGTCTGGCCTTCGGGATTATTATAACCATATGGATCCATTTGAGATGCTACACTTGATTGCTTATAACAAGTTTATGGCTTCTACTGAATTTGAAGATGAAAACTTTAAAGCTAGTATTTATAAACTTTAAAGTTATTAGTTTCACAAGTTGAACAGTTGAAAAGCAGATTTGAACAGTTTCACAAGGATAAATCTACACTACTTTTAAAAAAACAGATTTGAAAATCCTCATCCTGCAAAGGTCATTCACTACGAACAGTTGAAAACCGTTTTTGAAACACATGGGCCCTAATAATACACTCAACTTGACATGGCACTGTAGTGCAGTAAACTTGACAAATAACTCAACATAAAATTACAACCAATTAACATTTGTTTACACTGCTTATCAGAAGAACCTCCTGGACCTTTAAAGTGCTTGTAGTTATACTGCAATTGTCAATAGCGGAGTTCATTGTTGCGCTCCTTTAAAAAAAGCTTCCTGTTTCCAGTGTTCAGAATATAACGCTGAGCAAAAAAATACAACTCACTGCCAGCATCAATTTCCGGCATGACGTCAAGTACGGAAATTGCTTCGTCCAAGCTGCGGTCTTCTGCACTACCAACAGTACTCTTGCAAGACATGGCTGCTACTAAACCATCAAGCCCTTCCCGAACGAACTCTGCTCCTGATTTCTTTCTTTTTTGGCCACTGCTCGAACCAGATCTAATAGAGTTTGTGGGAAATAGATTCTGCGATGGTGGTTGTGGTGTTTCATAGTTGTTATCATTGCTGTCACTGTTGCCTTCATTCCCATCATCTTTTCTGAAATCTGGAATATCTTCACCCTCCTCTAAATTCACAGCAGAGTAGTTATTCGCGGCTTTTGCCCGCTCACCAGTTGCAATGACATCACCAAACAATGCATCATAGTAATTGACGAAATACGTCATATCCTTATTCCTGAATTTGCTAAATTTTTGATTCTTCTGCGATAATTAACAAGTAACAAGATAATTACAAGCCTAGAAGAAATGAGAAGCCTGGAACATCACTTACATTACCATTTAAAATAAGCACAAGAGAATTGAAACTAAACAGAAGATGCAATCAGGTTATAAATTAAAGATCTAAAGCAGCTGCTCCATAAAGTGTGTTTATAAGTAATAGAAATTAAACATTCAGGTTGTGTAGGCAGTTTAAAAATGAGACAATGAATAGAAATATGAACAATTTGGTTGTCATCACACGCAGAGTGTTTTATATTAAACTGATTTTTTCTTTGTGAAGGCATGTGAATTAGTTTGATTATCTGGTTGTTGACTTGATGTTCTTTTTTTTATCCTAAAGTTCCGCTAGGTAGAACCTATAAGAGTTCTGTTAATTTCTGAGGACAATGAGTACTACACACATAAATTAAAGTTGTTTGTCATGCAGCTCTTCCCCCTTAATCACATACATCAGAAATATAAACTCCTTGTAAAAATGCCCATTTAGCCAAAAACACGAAGTACAACACATAGCATGCACATAGAATCAAATCAAATATGATGAGCGCACGTACTGTGAAATGGACAGTCCATCAGGGTCAATTTCATGAACTAACAGTGCGTAGATAAAACTAAAGAAAATATTTTGTTGACGGTGGATATCTTGGTAAACATAAATGGGACTCATAGTCATCACGTAGCTAATAGCCCTAGTGTTGTTTTTATATCAACTCAAATCTCCTTTTTGTTGAAGAGATAATTGAAATGAGGTGAATGTGATTACTTTATATAGATACTTTAACGTTCTTAACATACAAGCAAGCTGCCTACTTCAATTAAACTCGTAAATTGTAAAAGATGTACCTTAATTTTCTCCTTCCACCATTCATCAGACGCTTCAAATTGTTTTGTCATCTCGTTCCATCCCAAACCACTTTGCCCAAACTTCAATTTTCTAAAAATTTTGTAATCTTATCTCATCGCATCCCAATGATTCTTTAGTTTTCTTAAATCCCAAACGGGATCCTTTCCTGAACGAGCAGCAAATTGCTGGTACACAGCGTTCCAACCTTCTTTGTTCAAAGTGGTATTAGGCATGTTGCCTTTAACAACCTGATCGTGGCATAGCCTCACAAATAAATCGTGTTCTTCATCTCCCCACTTGGCAGCAAATGATGCAGAAGGAGTCGCACATACGGGAGGAGCCGCACCTGATGGTTGATCCTGTCGCCGTATCTTCGATTGTACCCTTGACATCTGCACAAACCATTACATCGATCAATGATCCAGCTTAAACCTTAAATCCAACTTAAGTAAAACTCCTATAGCTAAACACAACATAAACAAGAACTAAACAGCTCAATTCATCACTAAACACAAAATAATTACACAAAACTATAATTGTTGCACCTAAATGAAAAAGGGGTACATAAAGGGACCACGTGTATTTGTCACAACTGTAGTCTGCATATAACTTGCATATCACCAGTAGAGTGATTACAAACATAAATGGAAACCAAATTTAACAATCAGCACATGGCAAAAAAAAACTCGAGAATATTTCATAAATTATATAAGGTCATCACTTTCGACTGTAATATTTTAGTATCAGTCTGACCTTATACTTCCTTCAGACCCAGATATATTTTCCCAACAAGATTCTGTCAAACAGAACCACTCTCTCTATTTCTTAACATCCTTTCCCCCACAAAGGACATAGAGAGAACATGCACAATCCATTTTCTAGTACACGTGCTAGAAAATCTTGATTTATTGACTCTCAGTAATAGTCAAATTTTCTCTTGATATATTCACTTATCAAGAAATTATACGAGAAGCGCATTGCTTCTATTAAATTTACGAGTTCACCTTCAAGCAAATTATCAAGACATTCGGGACTAGCAATTATCCAAGTCTTTTGCTCTCTGCAGGTTCATCCTCACATTCATCCAATAACTCGTAAGTTCATTTAGATGACTTTTAATTACAGATCTACTAGGATCTACTAGCTTATCGCATAAGCATTCCTAAACTCTGTAATAGTATTCTTACGAATCTCAAAAATTAGATTCATATATCGGATATTATTAGACTCAATCATTGTCTATGTATCCATCCAAAATATCTCAATTGATTTTGGATCTCATGCTACCAATAGAGGTATTGGTATCAAGTTTCGAGATACCCCCACATTTCAATTATTTTCAAGAATGTTTCATTACATTCCACTATTCATAGAAAATTCAATAATTTTCTATTTTAGATACCCCACAATTTTAATATTTTACAGAATGTCATAAAACATTCTAAAACTAATAGGAAATTTAATTATTTCCTTCTGTGGTATCATGTTTAAGAAACGATTAGCCCTTCGTAACTAATATCCTCAAATTCAGTGATAGTCTGAGCTAATCACAATCGTTTTGCATCTCTCTCAGAGCGCAACTCAAGCCTGCATCTACTCCATTTATTTAATGCGAGTAAGGTGCAACGACCTCATGAATATTCACGTTGCAAACTGAATTTGCCCGGTGATTATTCATCATCAAATTTATTCACTACCATCTTAATTATCTGTATTAAGTTGGATTTACCCTTGAGTTTATAGAGCACACATCTCTCTATTTAGCTTAAATATTGACTCGACTACGAGTACGAGTGATAAATGTTTTACTATCAAACCAGACAGTAAACACGTATCGTGTCACTACCTCTCATCTGAGCAGGTTTTACGTTATTCATTAAAACCTATAAGATTTTAATATCATGTTTAAATAACTTCCCGTGGTTCTTATCATTAAAAATTCAATTACCGAATTTCTCTTAAATATTTACATGGTTCACACGAACCTACATTTCTGGCTCACCTACTGGTACAACCATAAAAGGCCCAAGGAAGAACATAAATCTTCAATAACCCCACATTCAGTGATCCTTGATCAACTGATGCGTTAGGGTTAACAACTTTTCGGATTCTCTCCGAAGTTCAGCATAACTACTGATATCAATATTTGTCGTATTAAGTATCATATGGATCACTATAATAGGCTCGTGTGTCACTGCCGTAGCAGACCGACACCAACACGTAAAATTACTATTTAATTGGAGGAAAAATCCAACCAGAAAAATATAATTTATGTGCCGACCCATAACCTGTACTCCAGGCCCATTAGGTTTTTTAATGTGGAGAATCCTGAACAATTGTAAATCTGGTTCACTTCAGCTGCACAACTCGTCACATTATTTAACAACAAACATTTTACTGCATTATATCCAGTATTACAAGTTTGTGATATAACTCCATTATTAAAGATTAAACAATAATAATTGATACCTTATCATCACTCAACAATGATTAAAAAATTAATCACCAAATAATCAAGTTCCATCATGAAGGGTCACATTTATGTAGCCATATCATTTAATTGCATAGCAATATCATGTTATGAACTTGCAAACACGCATATAAATTATAGCATATACGATTCTTGTATCAGTGTACTAATAATTCTAAAATCAATTCAGAATTAAGAAACTCTAGCTCATATATATTATCAATCACCATGTTAACAAAACATAATAAACTATCCATTAATAGCGAAAACATGGACGAATTATAAATTTGGGTTTAATCTACCAATTTATAATGATCAACCCGAGAGAGAATTCACCAAATATGTCCACTTGAATATAAGTTGATCATAAATCAATAACCATTAAAGCATCAATAGCCTTATAAGAAACCAATTATCCAACAACTTTGTTCTTACTTTTGCCTCGTACATGTTATGCTTAAACAAAGCACCACTTAAAATCAAATTTATATTAATTTCAAGCACATGGCAACAAGTGATCAAAGAAATTAACACACTAAATTTAATTTAATTAATGAGGAAAATAATGACCACTCATATACCCATAAATAAATCCAATTTAAACAATCAAATTGACTTTTGCGTCTACTCACAAGAAAGTATGAAAATTGAAGGAAACTGCTTTAAGATTGTTATCAATCTTGTACGATAAAGACATTATTATATATATATATATATTGAATATATAACTAATTCACAAGAACATTGCTAATTCTTAAATCACATAAACATATAAGAATTAACAATTAAATTAAGAGAAGAGTTTGAGAAAACAAACAGAGATTGAATTTAATCTCGAGTCCAGAAAACTGTCTCCTTAAAGCAGTTTCGCCCCGCACCATCCTTGTTTAGCAACCTGCTTCCCAGGATAAAACGAGATACTAGTATAATCGATAGATCGAATATACTCTCAGCGAACTTGAACTGAGCCCGAGAACTATCACCGGAATATTGGAAAAATTTAAGACTAAAGAGACCGAGAATGAAACAGATGACTCTTATTTCCTCGACTTTATAAAACTGGTGCCCTAAGACTCTATTTATAAAGAGAGGCTTGAAAGAACTTGTTTTTCTTTTCGATGTGGTACATGGTATTTATAAGAAAAACTAAGGAATAGGTTTGTGCTACTCTCGATGTGGTACAAAACCACTTTTCATATTAAAAGGTAAAACTTTGGAACATCAGTTCTCATTCACCTTTTACTCATTTTGAGCGTGTTAATATGCATCGGAATCCCCTCGAAGAGGAGAATACGTTCCAATAAATACACACCACTAACACATAATGTGTCTCACTCATATAGAGTCTCAAAATGATTCACAACTTAGTCTAAAATACTAAGTTTGTCCAACAATCCCCCACAAATGAGATTGATGGTCCAGTAGCACGCACCACATAGACAGACAGACGCGGAGCTTGACTTGGTGATAGTTCTGGCGGTCAGATATAGCATACGATAGGTAGAGAATGCTCCTTGAACCTCCGCTCGAATAAGTATATCGACTTTACTGGTAGACAGTATGACGCGATATCCTTGAACTGTTCGACCGTTTGTGAAAACGATGACATACTCATCACTATATCTTTCCTGACTCATTCAGTTCTCATGATTATGTCCATTTTGGCCCTGGAACATCGTCCTGGTTCTGCAAGAGTTTCTAAAGAATTGTGCCTCGCAATTCTCCTTTGAAGCGGCCATACTTCTCTCTTACATAGGTGATCTTTATCTTATAGAGTAACCCGCGTTTACTCAACCGAATATTATATATTTAAACTTGAAATCCTTGTATTCGTCAAAGATCATTAAAATCATAAAACTTAACCTCGTACCTTACGGGTCTCACTGTTTCATCATCATAGAAATAGGCCAGGGGTTACCCCCACAGTGATTTGGTCATCATGATTTAGTTGTCCCATTGAACCAAGTTCTTGGGATCTCCAGTCAGCAAGGTTGGGTGTCCACCATGACGCCGTTAAGCAATAGGCAAGGCTCATTCCTCTCGATGATTTGACAACTATCTCTCGGTCTAACTAGATTCCCTTGGCTTAAACAGATTCGCTCAGTTTAACCATCTGATTAGTGGATCCAAACATTATCATTTGACTTTACATAGTCAATCATGATAGTTCCCGTTGAGAATAGTTGTTTAATGGTATTATGTCCTCATCATAGATGTGAGACATAGCATTTCATACACAATAATGTGATCTCCCAATTTGCATATTGATTACACGATATATGCATATTGAAGACACATTTTCCTTGTCATTTAGGAATATCCTTACAAAGTGGCTACTCAGCCTTTTAACTGCATTTATTTTATGCACCGGACTCGTATTCCATCATGAATCGAGCTAAGTTTAGGATTTCCATGACACGACTGCTAAGTGTGAAATGTATTCTCGAATGACTTTTAAGTTCTTAAAGTCAAATATCTAATTTACATTCTATATTCACATAGTGCAATTAGATATCTTTCGTATTGCAGTCCAAGCTCACGAGCACATATCATACACCTTAAATCTCATTGCAATCACTTCCAAGTGACCAATTTCTATTGTACTCGTGCATCTACCCAGTTTACCAACTGTGTAGCCTATGTCTAATTTTGTACAATTTTAAAAAGTACAACAGACTTGCAATCCTTCTTGAGAGATCCTTGTTCATCAACGCTTGGATAAATATAAATCCATTCCAGCTATGACAACTTTAGCTTCGTTGATCACTTCAAAATTCACATCACCAACATGTGACATGTATCGTCTAAAACTTTTAAAGTCACGAAGATTGTAATCTTCAAATCAAAACTTTTCAATCTCATCAAGATTTTCAGAAATGATCATCAGATCACTCACATGCAATCAATTATGACTTGCATATCATGTGTAAATAACACATGCACACTTGTCAATTCTCTGATTTTGAATCAGTTTGACATCTCATATTGACATATTTCACATTTATGAAATAACTTTACTAGTTATTACTTAAGGCTTCACTTGTTATTGATATTACCAGCTTTTAGCGTCCCCAAAACCAGCAATTTCAGTTTGCATCATTACCGAGTTTAAGCGTCCTTAAACTGGCAATCCTTATTCACATAGCAACCAATTTTGAGCGTCCTCAAAATGGCAACCATGTCATTTATTTGAAGCCATTGCTTATCATAGCAATATCAAATTTAATATGCCATTATTTCGTGTTAATGTTGTTTCACTCAACATGATCACCGAAAATACAGATTTTCTACTCTTGCTTTATCTAGAGCAACCCTCGGGTTCACGTAAATAGATATTTCTCCAAATATCTATTTAGAAAGACCATCTCAATGTTCATTGATGCACTTTTAAATTTCACAATACGATAATTTTAGTATCATCTTAATGAACCTTATTCTCAAAACTCGAGAATATTTCATAAATTATATAAGGTCATCACTTTCGACTGTAATATTTTAGTATCAGTCTGACCTTATACTTCCTTCAGACCCAGATATATTTTCCCAACAAGATTCTGTCAAACAGAACCACTCTCTCTATTTCTTAACATCCTTTCCCCCACAAAGGACATAGAGAGAACATGCACAATCCATTTTCTAGTACACGTGCTAGAAAATCTTGATTTATTGACTCTCAGTAATAGTCAAATTTTCTCTTGATATATTCATTTATCAAGAAATTATACGAGAAGCGCATTGCTTCTATTAAATTTACGAGTTCACCTTCAAGCAAATTATCAAGACATTCGGGACTAGCAATTATCCAAGTCTTTTGCTCTCTGCAGGTTCATCCTCACATTCATCCAATAACTCGTAAGTTCATTTAGATGACTTTTAATTACAGATCTACTAGGATCTACTAGCTTATCGCATAAGCATTCCTAAACTCTGTAATAGTATTCTTACGAATCTCAAAAATTAGATTCATATATCGGATATTATTAGACTCAATCATTGTCTATGTATCCATCCAAAATATCTCAATTGATTTTGGATCTCATGCTACCAACAGAGGTATTGGTATCAAGTTTCGAGATACCCCCACATTTCAATTATTTTCAAGAATGTTTCATTACATTCCACTATTCATAGAAAATTCAATAATTTTCTATTTTAGATACCCCACAATTTTAATATTTTACAGAATGTCAGAAAACATTCTAAAACTAATAGGAAATTTAATTATTTCCTTCTGTGGTATCATGTTTAAGAAACGATTAGCCCTTCGTAACTAATATCCTCAAATTCAGTGATAGTCTGAGCTGATCACAATCGTTTTGCATCTCTCTCAGAGCGCAACTCAAGCCTGCATCTACTCCATTTATTTAATGCGAGTAAGGTGCAACGACCTCATGAATATTCACGTTGCAAACTGAATTTGCCCGGTGATTATTCATCATCAAATTTATTCACTACCATCTTAATTATCTGTATTAAGTTGGATTTAACCTTGAGTTTATAGAGCACACATCTCTCTATTTAGCTTAAATATTGACTCGACTACGAGTACGAGTGATAAATGTTTTACTATCAAACCAGACAGTAAACACGTATCGTGTCACTACCTCTCATCTGAGCAGGTTTTACGTTATTCATTAAAACCTATAAGATTTTAATATCATGTTTAAATAACTTCCCGTGGTTCTTATCATTAAAAATTCAATTACCGAATTTCTCTTAAATATTTACATGGTTCACACGAACCTACATTTCTGACTCACCTACTGGTACAACCATAAAAGGCCCAAGGAAGAACATAAATCTTCAATAACCCCACATTCAGTGATCCTTGATCAACTGATGCGTTAGGGTTAACAACTTTTCGGATTCTCTCCGAAGTTCAGCATAACTACTGATATCAATATTTGTCGTATTAAGTATCATATGGATCACTATAATAGGCTCGTGTGTCACTGCCGTAGCAGACCGACACCAACACATAAAATTACTATTTAATTGAAGGAAAAATCCAACCAGAAAAATATAATTTATGTGCCGACCCATAACCTGTACTCCAGGCCCATTAGGTTTTTTAATGTGGAGAATCCTGAACAATTGTAAATCTGGTTCACTTCAGCTGCACAACTCGTCACATTATTTAACAACAAACATTTTACTGCATTATATCCAGTATTACAAGTTTGTGATATAACTCCATTATTAAAGATTAAACAATAATAATTGATGTCTTATCATCACTCAACAATGATTAAAAAATTAATCACCAAATAATCAAGTTCCATCATGAAGGGTCACATTTATGTAGCCATATCATTTAATTGCATAGCAATATCATGTTATGAACTTGCAAACACGCATGTAAATTATAGCATATACGATTCTTGTATCAGTGTACTAATAATTCTAAAATCAATTCAGAATTAAGAAACTCTAGCTCATATATATTATCAATCACCATGTTAACAAAACATAATAAACTATCCATTAATAGCGAAAACATGGACGAATTACAAATTTGGGTTTAATCTACCAATTTATAATGATCAACCCGAGAGAGAATTCACCAAATATGTCCACTTGAATATAAGTTGATCATAAATCAATAACCATTAAAACATCAATAGCCTTATAAGAAACCAATTTTCCAACAACTTTGTTCTTACTTTTGCCTCGTACATGTTATGCCTAAACAAAGCACCACTTAAAATCAAATTTATATTAATTTCAAGCACATGGCAACAAGTGATCAAAGAAATTAACACACTAAATTTAATTTAATTAATGAGGCAAATAATGACCACTCATATACCCATAAATAAATCCAATTTAAACAATCAAATTGACTTTTGCGTCTACTCACAAGAAAGTATGAAAATTGAAGGAAACTGCTTTAAGATTGTTATCAATCTTGTACGATAAAGACATTATTATATATATATATATTGAATATATAACTAATTCACAAGAACATTGCTAATTCTTAAATCACATAAACATATAAGAATTAACAATTAAATTAAGAGAAGAGTTTGAGAAAACAAACAGAGATTGAATTTAATCTCGAGTCCAGAAAACTGTCTCCTTAAAGCAGTTTCGCCCCGCACCATCCTTGTTTAGCAACCTGCTTCCCAGGATAAAACGAGATACTAGTATAATCGATAGATCGAATATACTCTCAGCGAACTTGAACTGAGCCCGAGAACTATCACCGGAATATTGGAAAAATTTAAGACTAAAGAGACCGAGAATGAAACAGATGACTCTTATTTCCTCGACTTTATAAAACTGGTGCCCTAAGACTCTATTTATAAAGAGAGGCTTGAAAGAACTTGTTTTTCTTTTCGATGTGGTACATGGTATTTATAAGAAAAACTAAGGAATAGGTTTGTGCTACTCTCGATGTGGTACAAAACCACTTTTCATATTAAAAGGTAAAACTTTGGAACATCAGTTCTCATTCACCTTTTACTCATTTTGAGCGTGTTAATATGCATCGGAATCCCCTCGAAGAGGAGAATACGTTCCAATAAATACACACCACTAACACATAATGTGTCTCACTCATATAGAGTCTCAAAATGATTCACAACTTAGTCTAAAATACTAAGTTTGTCCAACACTTATCTCATTTATAGATACAAGTAAACAATTTTTTATATACAATATCTGTCCAACAATTTTTTGTATATTTGTCCAACAATTTTTTATCAAGAACTTAAAATACAATATCTGTGATATACATATATGATATTTAGTTATGAAATTGATATATATATATATTGTAACATCTCACATCGATAAGAATAAGAGTGTTTGTGACATTTATAGATACAAGTAAACAACCAATGTATACCAAATTGCTAGCTTTTCGGACTGACCTGTGGTGGGTTGTTGGGTTCGGTACACATTCGGTTGTGGACTTGGGTGTTATAAATGGTATCAGAGCTCTGCCCGGCCGGAAGTGCAGAGACACTGCCCAGGTTCCGTATGTGTGTTTGTGAGATCGACGAGGACGTCGATCCTATAAGAGGGGTTGTTTGTAACAATCCACATCGATAAGAATAAGAGTGTTTGTGACATTTATAGATTCAAGTAAATAACCAATGTATACCAAATTGCTAGCTTTTTCGGACTGACCTATGGTGGATTGTTGGGTCCGGTACACATTCGGTTGTGGGCTTGGGTGTTATATATATAATCAGAATTCAGAACCTTAATTTATAATATGTTTTTTTTTTTAAAAGTAAACTAGTTATCATTAATGTGCGTCCACTTGATATAAATTACCAGAACAAACAATACACCCCACTTAACTCAGTTATCATCTATTCATCTTTACTTAATTAAAATATTGACTTTAAAATTTAAAATTACCTTAAACAAATACGCTGTTGGTGACCACCATCCGTGTTAATCATCCTTGTCAACAAAAGAAGCTTCTGATTATTTAAAGTTTGGTCTCAATCTTTTTTAAGCGTGTTACTCATGGGGATACATAAACTCACATATATGTGTTATTCAAAAGTACTAATTAAAATGCTAGGGGATCAAAATTCAAAGGCCTAGTGGATTAAGTTATTATATCAGCAGGCCGTCTCAACAATTAATATTTTGGAGGAACTGTGTTAAATAAAAAAATTTGGGATTTATATAACTAAAACGGTCTTTCTAATGTGTATCAAATGGCACACAATAAACACTAACTCCTATGAGTTTGATGCATTTTTATTGGTGGAGTTGTTGTAAATGCAGGGGTTCATCAATATTTATAATTAGAGGACCAATCAAAATGCACCAAACTCATGGGAGTTAGTGCTTATTGTGTGCGTTTGGGCACACATTAAAAATGAATTACAGAGATGATGTAATAGAAGTTAAATTATTTCATAATTTTGGAGTTCTTTTAAACGAATTTTCTAGTGTGTGCCCAAGGGCACATGCTAAAAATCCGTGTTTGATGAGTTGTCAAAATTTTATTGATGGAGATTTTATTAATAATGATGGACCCCGTGCATGTACAAAAATCTCCACCAATAAAATTTTGACAACTCATCAAACACGGATTCTTAACATGTGCCCTTGGACACACACTAGAAAAACCGTCTTTTAAATTGATGACCTGACTGCACCCCGATAAATATACATTAATTTTGGATACATTTTAATAAGCGATATTTATACGTCAACGGTGTTAGTGATAGTAGTGTGATTCAGTGATGAGATTATGGAGTCAAAATCAAACAATAATCTTTGAATTTCATCTTATAAAATCTGTCAAATTATTGATTTTCTTTAAGACGGTCAAAGCAGTTAAATATACAACGTTGAAATAGAATGCACTCCACCAGAATTAAATTATGTCAAGTGTTGATATGATTAGCAGGAAAACCTAATTTGAATTTTATAATTCAAGGGAGTGGATTATCTATACTAACTTACGGCCCGTGTGATGCACGGGTCTTGGTTAATATTTATATATTTTTAATTTTATTTCATATAATTTTATTAAAATTCTAAACAAATAATAAAATACTAAATAATAATTATATAATTATAATTTTAAGTTACGTTCAAATAGTATAAATAGTATATGATTGATGAGATCTTATTCATAAATAATAATGTAAATGGTTGTTGTTTGTGAGTGAGATTAGAATCCGAAAATTTATATGTATTTTTATAAATAACATACATATTTGTTGTTAACGAGATTCGAACCTGAGAACTTATATGTATTTTTATAAATAATAATATAAACGTTTGTTGTTAACGGGATTTGAACCTGAGAACTTGTGGAGTGTATTTTTTTTAATATTGGATCTAACGGGCTCTGATTATTTGATGAAGAAGATCGAATGGTCGTGATATAAAGGGATAACCAAAATGAGGGATTAACAAAATTATAAATTATATCTCATTCTGGTTATTATAGTATAGTATAGTATAGATGACTATATCAGATTGAGCTATATGGTCTCGGAAAACATATGTGTCTCTCATCCTTTGCATTGGTTTTATCCAGATTTCAGGCCCAGTCCAGGATAGTGTCCAGTAAAGACACCTAATTCAAAAATTGTGATGTTAAAGCCCAAAAATCTTAAAAATAATATTTCTATTTTTTTGTCAAAGAAATAATATTTTTATTTGAATTAGAAGATTACATGTTAAAATCTTGATTTTATATTTCCAAAAGTTTAAGTTAAAAGTTCTAAAAGAAAGTTCCAATATGAATTTGTCAATATTTAGATTGTGCATTTCGTAGTTATATTAATTTGTAAATAATGTAATAATATCAATTTAATTGTTTACTTGGAAATTATAAACAAACAATAAATTATATACTTTCCTGAGATTTTATAATATCAATAATAAAATACACCTAGGTATAAAATACTTTCGTGAGATTGATGTACATATTATTACATATGCATTATAGTAATTACACAATATTTTATACCTTTTAACAAAATATTATTACTATTTCATACTACTAAATTACGATTGCAACTCAGAATGTTTCTAGAGATAATCTCAATAAAAAATTTCTCTTTAAACTATGATTTGGAATATAATAGCGAAAAAATATATGATGTATATTGTTATGCATCTATACCGTTAAACAGTTAAATATTATTTAGTTATATTTAGCTGATTTAAGATATATATTGATATAACCATATCCAAAATTTATCGCTGCTTTTTATGGTTCACAATTATATGGTTCGCAATTATAAGGGAGAGCTGGGGACTTGGTGGAAGCAGGTTCAAGATATGTGCAGGGCAATATTACTTTAGAATTAGCTGACCTGATGGGTATTCGAAAAGCTAATGCGAGAAAAAGTAAGTTCCCCATCCTTTTCGAAAAAACTGTTTTTTAGTTTTTGTGATAAGTAAATGCTAAATTCGGCATCGAACCTCGTTAAAAGTATTATTTTTTACATTAAAATATATACAAATCAAAAATATTACCAAACATTCATCTGATTTTTTCACCAACACTTTTTTTAATAGCACATCAATTTTTAATAACAATCTCAAATATATCCTAAGAGTCAAAATCGACATATCCTAGGACTCAAAATCGGTATAATGGGAAGGTGGAAGCTAATTCTCTCTTGTCCCAGCAATCCGCAGCTCATACTCTAGTTATATACGGTAGTAGCTTACTGCCCGTGCATACACGAGTCTTGATTAATATTTATATATTTTTTAATTTTTTTGTATAATTTTATTAAAATTTTATATAAATAAATAAACACTAAATAATGATTATGTAATTATAATTTTAAATTAGGCTGAGATCTTATTCATAAATAATAATATTAATATTTGTTGTTGTTGAGTGAGATTCGAATTTGAAATCTTATATGTATCTTTATAAATAATATAAATGTTTGTTTGTAACGGGATTCAAACCTGAGAACTTATATGTATCTTTATAAGTAATAATGAAAATGTTTGTTCTTGACGGGATTCGAACCTGAGAACTTGTGGAGTGTATTTTTTTAGTATTTGAAACTAACGGCTTTGATTATTTGATAAGAAGATCTAACGATCATGATGAAAAAAGAATAACCAAAATGAGGGGTTGAACAAACTACGAACTATACCACATTCCAATTATTATAATATAGTATATAGTATAGTATAGATATGAGAGTAGTGATTAATGAATGCACTAAGTTGATAGCAAAATTTTAACATAGAATTGTGCTCGTTAGATTTGTTACGCAATCCGTAAAAAAATAATATTTTATGTCGAATGACTTGAAAAGTTATTAAAATTTACTTCTTTGCAACAGAGGTGAAAATTGATAAGTTAACGAACACATTATAGTTTCGCTCTCAATATAAATAAAATAATAATCTTTTTAATATATTTTTTTCAATTTTAATATAATGATCACATTATAGTTTCACTCTCCCTAAAAAATTAGTAATACGAGCCGACCCGAAAATAATGGCTACGCCTGCTCGTCTGACTCCAATTCTTTACAACCCGACCCATCAACCCGCACCATCAGTAAGACAGTAACCATTAGAAAAAAGAGAGTTCAATTTCCCCAAAGCTCAAAACTTCACATTTCACCTCTGTTAATTATATCACCACATAAACCCTAACCTACATCAAATCTCTCTCTCTCTCTCTCTCTCTCTCTCTCTCTCTCTCTCTTTCCCCCTCCCACCCTCTCTCTCTCTCTCTCTCTCTCTCCCTCCCTCTATCTCTCTCTCCAACTTTTCACACACCAAAACACACACAAAAATAATGGTGAAGGTACGTATGAACACCGCTGACGTGGCAGCTGAGGTGAAATGTTTGCGCCGATTGATCGGAATGCGTTGCTCCAATGTCTACGATTTGTCTCCCAAGGTATATATTTTTGTATATTTGATTAAATAAATAAATTTATTTTCATTATTTCTACTTGTTTTTTCTATTTTTGTGATTTATTTAATTGATGTCATTTTAGGAGTTGTGTGTATATGAATTTGCACATGTTTAGTTTGATTAAAGTGAAAAAGGTGAGAGAGAGAGCTGTTTAGAATGTTTTGTATGTAGTTGAGTTTCGATAGTATACGTGTTAAATTGATTTGTTTAGAAGTTAATTTGATGATGTGGAAAAAGCAGAGAGATTTCTGCCCCTGTTTAAAAATTTGATGTAGATGAGTTTTGATAG
Source organism: Apium graveolens (assembly GCF_009905375.1). NCBI lineage: Eukaryota > Viridiplantae > Streptophyta > Magnoliopsida > Apiales > Apiaceae > Apium > Apium graveolens. The sequence goes on from NC_133647.1 coordinate 200,246,498, forward strand.
TAAATGTGTCGGAATTGATTATTTTAGAAGTTAATTTGATGATGTGGCAAAAGCCAAGAGAGAATGTTTATATTTGGATTAGTTCGAAGTAAATGTGTCTAAAGGTTAGAAGGTAATTTGCTGATGTGGAAGAAGCTGAGAGAGTTTTGTTTGTGATTTGGATGTATATGTGCAGACGTACGTGTTTAAGCTTATGAATAGCAGTGGACAAACTGAATCCGGAGAGAGTGAGAAAGTTTTGTTGTTGATGGAAAGCGGTGTTAGGTTGCATACAACTGAATATGTTCGGTAAGTTCTTATATATTGCTGATTGTTATTTCATATAATTTTAGTAGATATAGATGTGGTACAATGTTTTGACGATATTTTTATGTAAGGCGTGCCTTGTGGATGTTGTTAATTGCGATATTATGTCCTTAAATGTACGGAAATTTAATTGCATGTTTTGACTAGATGGTTGTTTGTCGATATGTGGTAGAGGCTTAGATTTATTTATTTAGTTACAGGTGTATAGACATATAAAGCGGCTTGTTACTTTAATCTCTATAATGGAATGGACTTTGATTTTTGTACTTAATGAGCAGCATCGTTGGGACTTTGTGTAGTTGTATTGTATTCCATTTATGATCATTTGGCACTTCGAAGTATTTACTAGAAAGGGGCATTAAATAGCATAACTCTCAAGGTTGAGGAATAACTGATCGCATCTGGCTTCGGGTTAACATAATGTAGAAAGATCACTTTTCAAAAGAAAAAGGTTATGTAGTGAACTAGGATATACTAAATTTAATTTGTAAGAACAGCTACACCAAATCCTGAACAAGAATGAGGACTAAAGGTGTCTTGTATTGTATTCCATTTATGATCATTTGCACTTTGAAGTATTTACTAGCAAGGGGCATTAGGTCGCATAACTCTCAAGGTTTGAGGAATAATTGATGGCATCTGGCTTCACGTTAACATAATGTAGAAAGATCACCTTTCAAAAGAAAAAGGTTATGTAGGGAACTAGGATATACGTAATTTAATTTGTAAGAATCCTAAACAAGAATGAGAAGGACTAAAGGAGTCGTTGAAGTTCGCTTTGTGGTTTTTTTGTATGTAGGGACAAGAGCAATACACCTTCTGGGTACACACTTAAACTGCGGAAACACATCAGGACCAGAAGGCTCGAGGATGTGCGGCAACTTGGATATGATAGGGTATTTAGTTTTGTAAGAATCTGTAATTAGCGTGCAAGCTACATATGTAGTTACTTATGTTCTGTTTTGCCCCTGCCGTGCTCACTTCAGATAGTTCTCTTTCAATTTGGACTGGGTGCCAATGCGCATTATGTGATATTAGAGCTATATGCCCAAGGAAATATAATTCTTACTGATTCTGATTTTATGGTCATGACTCTTCTCCGATCACACAGGTTGGTGATTCTTAATCTTTATAGTAATGTTATCATTCTTTGTTTTTCTTATCTAATGTCTAACAGATTTTGAATTGTAATAAGCACTGGAATCTTAGTACATATCTCACCATTCTGTTTCCAATTATTATTAGAACCATCAGTGATAATTACATTATGTAATAGTTCTACTACTTAAGTTGAATTAGGTATACTTCTAGTTCTAGGATTGTGACTAGTACTTGTTCATTTGGTAATAAGACTGCTTTAATAAAATATTGTGTTAGGGCTTACACATAATCTTAGTGCTTGGGGCTTACACATCAAACTTAAACCAGTATTATATGATATGATTGTCTATTATCGAATTAAAACAATCTCTTTTTTTAAAATAAACTTTGATGAATCTATAGGTTTTTAGAACAAAATATGTATAGATTTTCATTCATATTTTAATTGATTAAACCCTAGACTAATGTTTTTCAGAAATAAACCTTACACTCTACACCAATTTAGCATACTAAAAACTATAGTATGTTGTATATATGTGTGTGATAGTTACATGACGTTTCAATAGTACATATTGAAGTAATATAAGTAGTTAAAGGATATTGATTTAGGCTCGGGCGGGCTGAAGGCCGCCCTTGGGCTTTACCTCTGCCTCTTTAAGTATAAATACACATATATCCCTACAATATGACTAGTGGTGCAATATGTTATACAAGCTTCACTTATACGATGCTTTGAGCCTGTTCAATCCATTGACATCCCAAAATATAGATGGGAAGCATCCTTTTATATTTCCTTCACTCCAGTCTACACAAACTTTACAGTGTTATGCTGCTCCCTAATCAAAATCTTAGATAAGCTTATATGATGTCCCCTACAGATACATGCCTTCAAACAACACATACCTGATGTTATTATTATCCGTTCTTAACGCTTTGTGTTTAATCAAATTGATGATGAGAAGTCACTAATGACAGGGATGATGACAAAGGATTGGCAATTATGTCACGACACCAATATCCATTAGACATGTGTCGAGTTTTTGAGAGAACTACAAGTGCAAAGGTACAGGATGCCCTTGCATCTAAAAGGGAACTTGAAAACAGTTTACATGAGGAAGTTACTGAAATAGGGGATACTGTTTCCGATGTACCAAAAGGAAAGCAAAACCGAAAAAATACAAAGTCTACTGATTCTAAGGCAAAAAGTGCCAGTTCCAAGCAACTAACCTTGAAGGTTGCTCTTGGGGAAGCATTGGGTTATGGGCCGGGAATATTAGAACATATTATTCTGGATGCTGATTTGGCTCCAAATTTGAAACTCACAAAGGATTTCGAACTAGACAATGCTGTTCTTCAGGCTCTGTTAAAAGCTATTGAGAAGTTTGAGGACTGGCTTGAGGACGTTATTAAAGGAGATAAAATCCCTGAAGGATACATCTTAATGCAGCGGAAAGTTTTGGGGAAGGACTCCAGTAATTCTGAAACACAAAGCTCTAATCAGGTTTTGTATTTTGCACATGCATTAATCGTTTGTTGAATGTATTATGTTCCTGTGAGTTATAAATTCTGTTGGATATCTTAAGATGTATTGTTATGTTGAAATTATTACAACCGTGTTTGTATATAATGATTCTTGTTCTGCTTACAGATCTACGATGAATTCTGCCCGTTGATGTTGAACCAGTTCAAGACAAGGGATTCTCTGAAGTTTGAGACATTTGATGCATCACTGGACGAGTTCTATAGTAAAATTGAGTCTCAAAGGTCCGAACAACAGCAGAAGGCGAAAGAGAGCTCTGCAATGCAGAAACTTAATAAAATACGCACTGATCAGGTTCACCTCTAAATTCTGTCTAGAACGATCCAATGTATTCCCAGTTTCTAGTTTTGATAGGCTGTAATCTTCATTTAATTTGGTGAGTTTAAGATCATTACTTTTGAATATAGCTTTCATTAAATATTGATGCATATCTTATATTACCCATATTGAATAATATTTCTAAATTTCAAAGTCTATGCAATGTTTAGGAAAATCGTGTACATATATTGAAAAGAGAAGTTGATAATAGTGTTAAAATGGCGGAACTGATAGAGTACAATTTAGAAGATGTTGATGCTGCTATATTAGCTGTTCGTGTTGCTCTGGCAAATGGTATGACTTGGGAAGATCTAGCTCGCATGGTGAAAGAGGAGAAAAAATCCGGGAATCCTGTGGCTGGCCTTATTGACAAGCTCTACCTTGAAAAGAATTGCATGACACTTCTTTTAAGTAATAATCTGGATGAAATGGATGATGACGAAAAGACACAACCTGCGGATAAGGTATCGTGTGAAGGTTTTTATATGAAGGTTTTTATATAGTTTGCTCTCCCCTTCAACCATATACACGATGTTAAAGACATTTGTAAAATAAATGTTCTATGTCATCTAAGCCAGTATCAGAATCACTATAATTTACATTTGAGTGTTGGAATCAAGTCAAGATGTTATACACTGTTTTTGTATTTGCTACTGCCGGGTCTTTTGGTGACAATTAGCTCTCGCTGGCTCTGTAAATTTAAATTTTAACCACAAATTCTTCGCAATTTAACCTTTTAGGTGGAAGTTGACCTGGCACTTTCAGCATATGCTAATGCACGACGCTGGTACGAAATGAAGAAAAAGCAGGAAAGCAAACAGGAAAAGACAATCTCAGCTCATGAAAAAGCCTTCAAAGCTGCTGAGAGAAAGACCCGGTTACAGCTTTCACAGGTACATGAGCCTAAGAGTGACTTACCTTCGGACTTTGTCTGCTACAGTAGTTTTTGATACATTAACAAAGTCACTTCCTGCATATTTATGATCTAATTATTTCCAAATAAGATAAAATGAAATTATGTGATCTAATAACTACCAGTCGCTAATGCAAGGGGAAGCCTTGTGGAGGTGGAAGTAGTATCTTTTCTCCCAGGTTTCATAGATTCGGATGTGAGTGTCTGCAAATAGTTTTTGTTTACATGCTTAGTGGGTTGCTCATTTCCCGAACCCAGAATGTTAATTTATTATAGACATGTATGCAAAATATGTTTGTCATGTTAATGGGCTTGCTAGAGTTTTTGATGTGCCATTTACAGTGACTTCTGTTCTTCTATTTGTTAAAATGTAGAACCTATAATTTAATAATTAAAGTTTCCGCTGTATGGCGGTTAGCTATCATTTGGAGCATTGATTTGGTAATTTCCAACAAACTGACTTTATCTTACATCATACTAGGCCGCTCCACAAATAGTAAATCAAATATAATAGAAGTAGAATAGAAGAGGAACAGAGTAAAAAAGGATTCAAAAAAAATTCAAGGTATTTAAAGTGACATATATGTAGGTTTCAAGAATCATTGTTCTTTATTACTATATCTTTTACATTTAGTAGTTATATGCTAATACAATCTTGATTAACATATATTATTCTCTTACTTCAATTCAATTCTTAAATTTGCAGGAAAAAACTGTTGCTGCAATAACACATATGCGCAAAGTTCACTGGTTTGAAAAATTTAACTGGTTTATCAGCAGTGAAAATTATTTGGTTATCAGTGGACGAGATGCTCAACAAAATGAGATGATAGTCAAGCGTTACATGTCGAAAGGAGATTTGTAAGTTACTACTGTTGGAGTTTTCTTTAACTCTAATTACGTAGATATTGTTTGTGCTATACATATGGAAATAATGTTGTGTTATATTTATTGAAGTCAACGGTATAATATCTTACTTTCAGTTGACTATTGTAAGATTATTAAATGTAATTCAAATGTATAAGTGTATATTAAAAATTAGTTGTAACTGTCAAATTTTGCATTTCAGGCATTTCGTTATCACTACTTCTCAGTTGTCATGTATAAATCTTTAATATGCATTTACATCAGTTACTATGAGCAAGTTCCATCTTCCTGATAACAGAAGTTGAATAATCTAGATTCTAGATCTCTGTAAATAATCAATTGCAAATAGTAGAAAGAAAATATTTGTTACTCTTGCTAATATTGCAAGTTTGGTGATGAATCAGGTATGTTCATGCAGAACTTCATGGAGCTTCTAGCACCATAATCAAAAACCATAAGCCGGAAAATCCTGTGCCGCCTCTTACTTTAAATCAAGCTGGATGCTTCACTGTAAGTGGGCGTGCCACTCTGCTTCTCTAGTCATTTTCAACTTTTCTATCTTTGCACAGTGAAATAATGAAACTTCATTTTGTTCTTCATCAGGTCTGCCACAGCCAGGCTTGGGACTCCAAGATTGTAACAAGTGCTTGGTGGGTTTATCCCCACCAGGTTAGTAAAACTGCTCCTACTGGAGAATATCTTACTGTTGGAAGTTTCATGATTCGGGGAAAGAAGAATTTTCTTCCTCCACACCCCCTTGTCATGGGGTTTGGGATGTTATTCCGTTTGGATGAAAGTTCTTTGGGGTCCCATTTGAATGAAAGGAGGATAAGGGGTGAAGAGGAAGGAATCAATGAAAATGAAGAACGTGAGCAATTTAAAGAACTCTCGGACTCCGAGTCCGAGGACAAAATTTTAGAAACGAAGCATGATCAACCATCTGAAACTACTCCAGAGTTAACGAGAGAAGAACCAAAACTTGAAATGTTACCTACTGTGGGTGGCCCTGGCAGTCATCCAAATTTATCTGATGTCAAATCCGTGAATAATACACAAACTTCTGTGGAAGCCAAGGCTACTTCGTATGACAAGTATACTGGATCTGAAACTTATGGAACAGCCATTAATTCTGTTACCCCACAGCTTGAGGATCTTATAGATAGAGCACTGGAGCTTGGTCCTGCTTCTGCATCTGCCAAAAATTATGGGTTCCAAGGTTCTCAAGAAGAAACTGCACGGGAAAATCTTAAAGATGGAAAAAATGCACAAAGAGAAAAGCCTTATGTCTCCAAAGCCGAGAGAAGAAAGCAGAAGAAAGGCCAGAAAAGTGATAGTGTTAATGGGTCTGTTGATCATGGGAAAAAACAGGCTGTTGAAAATAATAGCGATACAGTAAGCGAGTCTGACAAACAGAATCAATTTCCAAGGGCAGGTGGTGGTGGTGGAAAATTGAGCCGCGGGCAGAAGGGTAAACTGAAGAAGATGAAGGAAAAGTATGCTGATCAAGATGAGGAGGAAAGGAGAATTCGAATGGCCTTACTTGCTGTGAGTACTAACCTTCTCAATTTCTGCAATAATATCTATTTGTTGCTCTAGACTCTTCCATCATTTTACTCAGTTTTGCATATGCATCTTCCTGACTTCCTCGCATTCTTGTTTTAAGATCGACTAATGTTGTATGATGCTCTGGGAAATCACCGTACTGTTTCCCCCAAACATTTGTTTACGTTGCGCTGCTTCTGATATTTTTGTGAGTAGTCATATAAATTTCTATTTGACATGAACTATCTCATTTTAACAGGACATAATTTTTCTGTGTTTATGCATTTTATGCTATATGCCTATATCTATTACGAAGCTTCTGTGTTTATGCATTTTATGCATTTTATGTCTTATGCCTATATCTATAAGTAGACATGTGCATGTAAGTGATGTCGGAGCATCTCAAATACAAGCAAAATTGGAGGCTGGCAAATGTGCATATTTAATTTTTCTAGTCTATAAGTAGACATGTGCATGAACTAAGTCACCAACTCCTCTCCATATTTAATTTTTCCAGTCTGCTGGAAAAGTACAAACTAGCGTTATGGAGCCTAAGCCTCAAGAAGTGGCAGCTGTGGCAAAACCGCTTACTGGTATGTCCTATAATTACTATGTTGAAAGAAAATAAGGATGAAAAGAATCAACTATCTTGTAATAGATTAGTTTATATCATAGATTCAGATTTCGACATTTGCAATCTCACAAATCCTATCTAATCTTTTTGACGCCCTGGTTATAGGGAAATAACGTTTCTTGGCGGATAAAACGTATGACACAGTATATATTTTTTTCAAGATTCTGTCCTAAATTTGTTGGGACTTGGGAATTGCAGTCTACAAATGGTAACACCTTCAATAAGTGGTCAATTAAAGATATAATATGAAGACGGTATCTTGTGTTTTCAGGTCCTGAAGATTCGGCAAAGATATGCTATAAATGTAAGAAGGTAGGTCATCTGTCTCGTGATTGTCAAGAGCATCCGGATGAAGCTGTGCAGAGTCGTGCAGGTACTGGACCCCAGAACAATTCAACCAGCAGAGTTGATATAGGTGATAATGAGATGGATAGGATAGCCATGGAAGAAGATGATATTCACGAGATTGGTGAAGAAGAGAAAGAGAAATTGAATGATGTGGATTATTTGACCGGAAATCCATTGCCCAATGACATCCTATTGTACGCTGTACCTGTTTGTGGCCCTTATAATGCACTGCAATCATACAAATATAGAGTCAAGATAATCCCAGGCACAGCTAAGAGAGGAAAAGGTATGTTAAAACAATTGTTATAAATCCTTACAAGTATGGCATCTTCTTGTTCAGCATAATTGCCGGGTCTCTAATTATCTCAGTTAAATTAAAACATGATATATATGCCTTAATTTTTTTAACTAGAAAAGTTGACTATTGTTTATAAAATCCTGACTAGTTAGCAGCGTCCTTGAGCATTTTTGCTTTTGCAGCGCTGACATGTTTTTTTCCTTTTCCTCTCTTGTTTCCTTGTTCTCAGCTGCCAAGATGTCTATGAACTTGTTTGGTCACATGCCTGAGGCAACACAGAGAGAAAAGGAACTGATGAAAGCATGTACAGATCCTGAGCTTGTTGCTGCAATAATTGGCAACGTCAAAGTGTCTGCCACAGGCCTTAATCAGCTGAAGCAGAAAGAAAAGAAGGGAAAGAAAGCTAGCAGACAAAAGAGCTAGCAAATGCACAAGTCTGGAAAGGTTTCAAGTTAAAAAGATGCCCCAAGAGTTCTTTAGTAATTATTAAGTTAATCCTTGCTGATCATATACCTTAAGGCTGCGGTCTATACTTGTTCCAGTGTCTGAAGGTGTCAAATTGTGAACCGAAAATTTTGCGAAGTTTATCACAACTTGAGCAGCCTACCATTAGCTCTTTTTAAATCAGTTATAAATAGGGAAAAAAATTGTAGAAAAAGGAACTTTTGAAATGTGAAATTCAGCTGATGACCATGTAACAGAGATTGTACATTTGATAGATCTGTACTGAGAAGGAAAGATAAATGAGACAATTATGTTTTGTATGCTTTGGGGTTTATGTTCCACAACAGTCTTCACTGCACAGTTTTTATCAGTTCTTTTTGGTTCCATCTCACATGTGGTCTTGCTCTTTCCTTCTGCTGTGAAAATGATTTTATGCAAAAACTTAAGCACACAAGCATCAACTGCATGTTCTACTCTTTTAGAGATCATGCACAAAACTGTTTTCCAATTTAAATTTTGTATTGGTTTATTGATCTGCCACGATGCCACCTTTGTTTGCTTAAACAGCTGCAACAGCTCACCAAAAGTTGACCAAATTTAAATAGGGCTATTTCTAATATTTTGACGATCTCTGATCAACAGCTTACATGATATTGCACAATCAAATCCTCATGTGATTGGATGAAAACCGAAGGTCTGGTTGATCTATACTTTTTGTTATAATATGCCCATAATTTCTTTTTGTTAAAGTCCTCGATTATAAAGTACTAATATATAATCCCTGCCGTGCGATATACAATCATTTTTATTATTATAAATTATAATTTTAATAATATGTTACTTGTATTATTGGATTTTATATCACTTGAATAATAATATTTAATATTATGTATAACGGTTTTCATCAATTTAATCTGACGGTTCTAAATTGAGTGACCAGAGAGAAACAAACAAACTTTTAATATTTCATTTTTAATATAATAATATAAATTCATATCGATATGGTAACATTAATGCCCTTCATCTCCAAAAAGAGTATCCACTTTGATATTTCATAAATAACCAAATGTGGTTATTTCTAATAAAATTAAGTTTTCTAATTCATTTTCATATATCTACTTGCATCAAAAATATTTGATTAGTTTTTTACTCTGTTTTCCCAAATATTGTAACACTAATTAAACAATTAAAATTATAAAACCAAACAATATCAAGAGCTAGACTGAACGCCAAGAGAAAGAAGAGAAATGGGAGAAATAAAGCACATACTGCTAGCAAAATTTACAGATGAAACAACCCCTCAAGAAATAGAGAATCTCATCAAGGGTTATGCTAATCTCGTCTCTCTCGTTCCCTCCATGAAATCTTTTCACTGGTATATTTAAATTACTCCCCCTCCTCTCTATTCTCTATGCAAATTTCATATTTATATATGTGCTTATGTTTGATTTTTATTTCAAATATGAGTTTATTTTGTATCAATGTCATTGACTTATGATAAATATATGTACTTATTAATATGCAGAAATTGATAAACCCCACTTGATATGATGCACATTTCCTCAAAATTTAGGACATACTCCCTTCGTCCCAAGTTAGTTGTCCACTTTGATCTTTAGGCGTATTTTAAGGTGCCTGACGTATACCTCCTTCGATTATTTTTTAAATTTTCTTTTTGTGAATAGAAATTTAGATCTTATACTTTTATTCACAAAAAGAAAATTTGAAAAATAATTAACGGAGATACGCTGTTAGTGCACCAAAAATAGTTAAACTGGACAAGTAAATTGGGATGGAGGGATTCAAATTTAGGAATTTTACTTGATCTTGACTGATCTGATAGACTGATACTGGTACTGGTGGTAGTAGCAATGTGATCTGATGCCTATCGAGGTCTGTTTGACTTGTCTCCGAAAATTTTCTCAAACACAAAAATTAATGAGTAGAAAGTAATTTGTCACCCAGTTTCGATAGTTCATTATCAATGTATGACTATGACACTAAAATTCTTGCTTTCTTTTAACATAATTTTTATGTGTAATGTAATTCAGCTTGGGCAATTTGTATGAATTGCTATGTCGGTAAAGGCGCACTAGTTTTAGTTAAATTGATATTTATCTGAAAGTTGGTTGTTGAGTATGCTGTAAACAGTATGCACTCAGACCTCATGTATGATCTTTCGAGTTTTTGCAATAAGCTTAGTAACATGGCTAATAAAAAAGAAGAACTGAAATAGTTTTCAGGGTCGTCTGATGTGGAATCAGCGGCTCTTTCCAACATCTTAGTTTTTATAAAGAAACGATAAAGAGGGGTTTCTTGTGATGTTCAGTACTTGTCCTTGAGTATACTGATTAAACATGGACTAATTTAATTACACATCACAATAGTTCAGAGGTTGGAGTCAAGATCAATTTCAATCTGATTCTCTTGTTGAAGCAACTAGAGAGATATATTGTCAACATGTTATCGGTTGAAATCAGGTTGTACAACTAAATTAAGCATCTCTATATGTGAAAGACAAATAGTAGCAATCGTGAATGTGTTCTCTTTAAGTTGGGAGGCTGTCCAGGTTATTACAACTTCCAAGTTTACTGTGAATATCTGCTTTGAACAACACTGATAAGTTCTAGGGTTTATTTTTCGTATATATCACAACTAGGTGCATCTGAAATGATGCATAAATTAGAGTGCTGTATCCATTTATGCGGTTGTACAGCTGTAATAGAGTATCTGCAAAAGTAGTTGCAGCTTATTATTAAGCAATGATTTTGCAATTAGGAAACCATCCCCATGGAGGGGTGATTATACTGGCCTTGATCAAAAGTTCAAAACGTCTCATCTATATTTATAGAAGCAAGGTAATGGAATCTGTATTTTTATGTTGTAGGGGCAAGGATGTGAGCAAGGAGAACTTGCATCAAGGTTTTACCCATGTGTTTGAGTCGACCTTTGATAGCACAGAAGGTATTGCAGAATATGTAGCTCATCCTGACCATGTTGAGTTCTCAAATATTTTACTTCCTAAACTAGAGAAAGTGATCGTTGTTGATTACAAACCCACTGCTGTTCATCTCTGAGCTGAATGGAGGGTGCTATCTGTTGTCTTACAAGTTCTGTTCATCTGATATGTGTCTGAATCAGAATGTTACTATATGCACTTTGTCAAAACTTGTTATCTTTGAACTTGGATTCTCGAGGAATCTAGTATGAAATATAACGGTTTTTCTGTGGTGTGCCCATGGGCACACAATAAGCACAAACTTCTACAATTTTGGCTTGTTTTGATTGGCCAACAATTCTTAATAATGGTGGACCCCTGCATTTACAACAACTCCACCAATCAAAACACTCCAAACTTTATAAGTTTTGGTGCTTAGCATGTGCTCATGGGCACACACTAGACAAACCCAAAATATAATAGTTCAATTAAAAGAGTCTCGGTTACATAATCTTAAAATCTTGGAATCTAGCAAGTCTTTCTGTACTCTAATTAGTAATTACATACCGGTCTCTTTGAGCACACTTGGGCCAAAAGCCAACAGGTTTCTTGTAGACAAAATTCAGCTGTATTTAGTTTTTTTTTTGATAAATAGATGCAAAAAGAACACTGGAAATTCAACTGCTAAAAATGCAATGATGGAATGGCTGTAATGATAGACTGTAATGATGGATACAAAAAATGTATACTAATATTATGCACGTAATATCACTATTTACAACAATATTTCATAAATAGGGCTGCGCGGTCAAGAATAGAATTTTAGAATTGTTATTGTGAAGCAGTACAGCCTAAATTTTATAATTTAAATAATAAATTGTTATTATAAAATCCTTATCTAAATTGTTTATGTGTAATCTATGTGGCATCTAGGTGATCTAGGTGGTAATTTAAAAATTATGTAAAATTTTAAGCACTCTAATTATAGTTACCCACAAAAAATAGAGATAAGTTATGACACATGTCAAATTTTGATTTAGGGTTTATATTTGTACATGTCCCATATTAATAATAATATGATATTATTATTAAAAAAGTTACCATTTATACATGACACATCATTATTTAAGAAAAAATTGAAGAAAAAATTTGGGGTCCCTCGCATTTCTTTTCTTGAATTATCATATTTTAGCTAATAGTTCTTTTAATTAACATTGGAGATTCTCTTAGGATCTAATTTTCTGCTAGTAGTGTACTCTTAAAAATATTTTCAAAATATAATATATAAATTCAATATTTTACTTGTGCAATTTTGTTGCATAATTCTACTTCATATCACAAATAGAATCTAAATAAATAGCACATTAATATCGCATAATAAAACGAATTCTGCATCATAATGTTATGTTACTACAGAACCCCATGCTACAAATTAGGAATAACTTTTAAATAGACTATTATGAGAATTTCCTATGCTACAAATTAGAAATAACTTTTAAATGGAATAATATGAGAATTTTTTTGTAGAAGCCTAAGTTTTGAAAAACACTATGAATTTAATTATTAAAATATTTCATAATTACAATAAAAATATAAAATTACGATATAAGACAAGGTTACAAAATTTTAAATAACTTAATTAAAATCAATCTTTGGAGTTATTACATTGAGGGTTCCACAAGAAATATGTCATAAGAGCCCCTCCTCCAATGTAACACTATAATGTTAAGTTTTGGTATAAGATCACCAAATAAATAAATACTATGAAACCAAATTTGGTGTCAAAAATATATTTGATATAATTTTTACATCAAATTTGGTGTAATTCGTAATATCTACTATGTCATTTTCTTGCCTTTATTAACAAAAATAATTATTTTCCTATCGCATCCCATTTATATCAAGTTACTTATTTTTTGGAAAAGTAAGAATATCATATTTTTATTTAGATATTTAGCATAAGATATAGTATAAATTGATTGGAGTTATTAAATAAATAGTATAACTTTGACACAGTGTTCTAAAAATCCCCGATCAATCCTTAAAAAATATTTGACCGATCTATTTTTTCAAATCCAGTTAATATTTATAAATTATTTTTTGAATTATATATTTCATAATAAATAAGGTAAATATATTAAATATTAATAAAATATTTAAATATATCCAATTAATCCCTCCGATTAATCCCCGATTTGCCGATTAATCTCTAATCGGTACATAAACTGATTAGTACCGATTACCGATTTTTACAACCTTGCTTGTAGTGTCAAAATTACAATATTTTTAGTATTATACACCGGAGATGGTCTAAATGATCATATGTGGTTACTTTAAATTCAATTAAGTTTTCCTGTAAATCTTTTTTTTTTATTTATATATTTACATAAACAAATATTTGATTATTCCTTTCCTTTCTGTTATGCCCGCTTTCGGCCATGGGCCCTAAACAGGTCCCTATAGGTGCATTGAGAAGCTGGACTCTCGTGTGTGGGCTAGAACCATGGATTAATAAGACTTGGGCTAGCACATGTGAGCTGGGCTCGTGACATGCGAGTTGGGCTCGTGACATACGAGCTGGGCTCACGTGACCACATGCGGGTTGGGCTCACGTGACCACATGCGAGCTGGGCTCATGACAAGTGAGCTGGGCTCACACATGCGAGTTGGGCTCACATTTGCCATCTGGGCTCTCATATGCGAGGTGGGCTTAGGTGTCCACATGCGAGGTGGGCTCAGATGACTTCACGCGAGCTGGGCTCAGATGATAGCACGCAAGGTGGGCTCAGATGACTTCACGCGGGCTGGGCTCGGTTTCCCACACGCGAGCTGGGTTCGGTTGCCCACACGCGGGCTGGGCTCAGGTGCCCACACGCGGGCTGGGTCCATGAGCCCACATCTTATGAAATCAAAGTTAACATTGTATTTATTGGTTAAAAAGGAAGGCGGTGCGGGCCGAGGCCGCCAGGCCGGCCCGCATTAGAGGACTTTGTGTTCGACATGGAAAGTGGCTTATAGATGACTGAGTTGCTCGTAAATTTCGGGGCCGACACGGGTTATTGCTATAATTATGGGAAGAAATACGGAGATGCCGTGAGATTATAGGAAGCGTGTGGAGTCGGTCGAGATTTACGTGACTAATTGGCTGAAGGCCTGACTTTATCGTAGGCTTGGGCTGCACGGGTTGGAGAACCCTAACCCTAGCCCACGTGACTTGTTCCCAAAGAACTACGTGAGGTTTGATCCCTATAAATAGGGTACGTAGGCACTTGTATGAGACATGAGTCGACACTTGACAGAGAATAACAAACCCTATTCTTTCTTAAGGAGTCCACATACAAGCTCAGCCACCACCAAACAACCTTCCTCCGCCCTCAAACACCGTCCTTGATCTTTGTTCCGCCCATTAACCTCCACAACATTGTTATACGAAATTCTCCCTATAACATTTGGCGCTAGAAGGAGGGGCCTCGTTCATCTTAGGGAGAAAGATGACCAAAGAAAGCAAGCAAGCGGCGACACCAGGGAGCGGAGGCAAGAAGGACCCTACTTTCGAACACACGCCCCCAGAGAATCAGGCGCCACCTCCACCAATTGCAACCGTGGACGGGCAGGCTGTGATGACGTATCTCGAAGGGCTGGCCGATCAGATGAATCAGATCAACGCCCGAATGTCAAAGGTAGAAAGAAGCTCGGTCCGGAACGCCAAGCGTTAGGCGCGCCGCCTCAAGGTCTCACAGCGTAGCTGGAAGGGCAAAGGCCCTCAGAAGAAGCTGATCCACGATTTTGATGACGTGGCAACCGAGACCAAGCAGAAGAAAGAAACATCACGCGAAAAGGAAGATATACCCCGAGGCCATGATGAGCGGGGCAGCCAGATCTCTACGAGATCGGGGCCGAAGCCAGCTTCATCTGAGGCAAGGTCAACTAGCGTGCTAGACCGAGTGGGTAAAAAACTAAGCGAGCATGACCTCAGGCTCAAATTGGAGAATTGTAAGAAGGAGAGAGAAGAGAAAGAGCCCGTGGATCAGAGAGGCTCGAAAAGGGAACGGGCAACGACCCCTCCGGAAAGACGTCAACACACCTCACCCAGGAGGGAGGAGCGACGTAGACGCAGAGACAATCGTGAAGAGGAGTCGCAGGCGCGAGCTGGAGGAGGGGGACGCCGCGAACGACCTCAGGGCTCACACCATTCGAGTAATGCGGGTGGTGACAGAGAAGGAGAAGTTGTTAGAGTAAGGGACCTGAGAAGGATCTTAGATGAGATGGAGCGAGAGAAGAGAGGGCCCCCTGCCTCGGCTGCCCCCTCTCCGTTTACGGCTGCTATCCGATCATCCCCCCTACCTCGGGTGTTTAGGCACAACCCCGACCTTCTATTCAACGGCGAAGCCGACCCGGCGGAGTACCTTATTCAATTTAACACTGAGATGGAAGTCTATCAGGTGCCGGAGATGACCCGCTGCAGACTCTTCGCGGCATCACTCAGAGGTAGTGCCCAACAATGGTTCTCCAAGTTGGGACCGGCTAGCATAAGAACGTGGAGACAATTGGAGGACTTGTTCGTCAGACAATTTCAGTCGACCCTCCACTATTCGCCTCCTGTGGCCACGTTAGCCAACATCAAGCAAAGGGAGGGGGAGCCCTTGGCAGAATACTTTCGTCGGTTCAACGCCGAGGTCCCCAAGGTGAGAGGAGCCAGTGAGGAGACCATCAAAAATTTCTTGATAGCAGGGCTGAAAGAAGGATCGAAATTTTGGAAGAGCCTCCAAGCGAGTGAGCCGAGGACCTTGGCCGAGTTCTATGAGCAAGCTGAACCCTTCAAGAGGGTAGAGAAATCGATGAGAGAGCTGAAAATCAGCGAAAGCTATCGAGACAAGAGGGACCGATCCTCAAGCCCTGACGAAAGGAGGAAGACGTATCGGCGTAGTTCGAGCTCGAAAAAGTCTGCCCGTGGCAAAGAGACCACTGAAGATTCGGGAAGGCCTTATACAAGCAAATGGCAGACACACACCCCTCTGGTAGCCTCTATCGACCACATATATGCTATATATGTAGGGAAGGGGGTATTCAGGAAGGCAACTCCTCTCACAGACTACAATAAAAGAGATACTTCGAAGTATTGTGCATACCATGAGGCCACCGGACACGATACAACTGATTGTAGACAACTAAAGGATGAGATCGAGACTTTGATTAGACAAGGGAAGCTTACGGAGTGGGTTGTCAAGGAGGTTCGAAGACACAGGACGGATTATCATACCGTCCCTCCTCCACCCCCAGAAGACAAAAGAAAGGGTCCCTCGGGCTGGTAGTATTCATATTATTCTAGGCGGGTCTCACATTGGTGGAGACAGCCGGAAGGCAATGGACAGATATGCCCGGGAAGCAAAGGACAAGCCGCTCACCAACGTCAATCATCTAAGCCAAAGGCCCCCGGAGCTCTTTGAAAGGGAGGCCGATGATATCGTGTTTAAGGAGAACGATGCAAAATGGGTGCATTACCCTCATACCGATGCCCTAGTCATAAAAATGAAGATTGGGACGGTGAATGTTCACCGAGCAATGGTGGACACCGGGAGCTCGGCTGATGTTTTGACTTATGATGCCTACAAAAAACTGGGATTATTGGATAGAGAATTAACCTCAACAGGTGGGCACCTGTACGGGTTCACGGGAAACTCGATCGGAGTGAAAGGGACAATTCGGCTCCCGGTGACCATAGGAGAGGAGCCTCATGTGGCCACCCAGATCGCTATGTTTACAGTTGTAGACCAGCCTTGTGCCTACAATGTTATAGTGGGCAGACCCCTTATGAGGGCGATGAGGATGGTGACCTCGATCCATCATATGACGATAAAATTCCCAACCCCCACGGGGGTAGGCATCTTGAAGAGCTGTCAATACGAATCCAGGGTCTGCTACAACCAGGCACTCAAGGCGGCTGAGTCAAGAAATGCCTCAAGGGAGATAGCTGAAGCAGGTGAGTGCGACGTCCCCATGGAAGAGGCAGAGGGCAGGAAAAGAATACGTCCTGAGGGCCACGAGACTTGTAATTTGATTTCAATTGAGGAGTTGCCCGAGAACTACTTCGAGCACATGGGAATTCATGTGGAACCACGCCCAGGGGCCTTACTAATGGAAGCCTCTCAGCCCATCATGTTGATACAAGAGGGGATTGTAGAGGAAGCAAGTGATGAAGAAGAGAGCCCAGAACAAATCGCTGCAAGACTTAGGAGAGGGAAGTGGGCACACAAAGAAACAACAATCACTATGGACCCACCCGACGGAATCACTCGAACTGTAACTGCAACCTCTGAACGCTTGATAAATCCGGCCCAAGCTCACCAGACCGAGCTCAAGGATGCGGAAGGTTTGGCAATCATGGAAATGGAAAAAACTAGCGAGGCTCGAGCAGATTTAGACCCGAGAATGCCCCCAATGGTCGAGAGGGCCGGGGCCGCAGAGGACACAATCCCGATCTTGGTAGACCCAAATGATCCCTCCAAGGTACTCAGAATAGGCTCTAACCTAAGTCCTGACTTGAGAGAGGATCTAGCCCACTTCCTAAGGGAGAATTTGGATGTCTTTGCATGGTCACACTCCGATATGATAGGGATTGACCCAAATGTCATGTGCCACCGGCTCAACTTGGACCCGAAAAAGAAGGGGGTTAGGCAAAAGAGACGGCCGATTAGTGGAGAGAGGGCAGAGGCCCTCAGAGAAGAAGTGGATAGATTAATGGAGGCAGGACTTGTGAGAGAAGCCTTCTACCCCGTGTGGCTGGTCAACCCCGTGCTTGTCAAGAAGCCCAATGGCAAGTGGAGGACATGTGTAGACTTCACCGACCTGAACAAAGCTTGCCCGAAGGACAACTTTCCTCTACCCCGAATCGACCAGCTGGTTGATTCCACGGCTGGGCACGCATTGCTTAGTTTTATGGATGCTTATTCGGGATATAACCAAATCCCCATGTATGGGCCAGATCAGGAGCACACCTCCTTTATTACTGATCGGGGCCTTTACTGTTATATCGGGATGCCCTTCGGGCTCCTTAATGCGGGGGCAACCTATCAGAGGCTGGTGAATAAGATGTTCAAACATCAATTGGGGAAGACTATGGAGGCCTATGTAGACGACATGCTGGTGAAATCGAAAGAAGCGAGGGATCATGTCCGCCACCTAGCAGAAATGTTCCAGATCCTAAGGGAGTACAGAATGAAGCTCAACCCCCAGAAATGTGTGTTTGGGATTGAATCAGGGAAGTTTTTGGGATTTATTGTCAACCGTAGAGGCATTGAGGCCAACCTAACCAAGATACAAGCCCTACTCGAGATGAGATCCCCTCGACGGGTGAAGGATGTTCAAAGCTTAACGGGACGAGTGGCTGCCTTGAACCGCTTCGTCTCAAAATCCTCCGATAAATGCCAAGAGTTCTTCAAAGCAATCAAAGGAGTGGGGAGGAACTTTAAGTGGGCCGAAGAATGTGAGGAAGCCTTTCAGAACATAAAGAAGCATCTCAGTAGCCCTCCAATGTTGTCCAACCCAAAGGCAGGAGAAACTTTGATCCTATACTTGGCCGTCTCTGACTTTGCAATAAGTGCAGTATTAGTCCGAGAGGAGGATGGTGTCCAGCTCCCGGTATATTATGTGAGTAAAAGGCTAGCCTATGCCGAGACTCGATGCACAAGCCTCGAAAAGCTAGCGTATGCTCTGATTCTGGCCTCCCGAAAACTCAGGCCCTATTTTCAGGCACATAAGATAGAAGTGCGAACCTCCTACCCCCTCAGACAAGTGATGCATAGACCAGAGTCTTCTGGTCGAATGTTGAAGTGGACGGTTGAGCTCGGCCAATTCGAGGTGGATTATAAGCCAAGGACTGCGATCAAAGGTCAAGCCTTGGCTGATTTTGTGCTAGAATTTCCCCCACATCAAGAAGTGGAGCCGGGAGCCCTTGTTGTTATACCTAGCACAAAAGAAGTTGGACTGGAGAGATAAAATAGTGCCCCATGGTGGAGCCTATTTGTGGATGGCGCCTCTAACGGTGATGGAGCAGGAGCTGGAATCGAGCTAATCAGCCCAGAGGCGCACAAGATCAGACGTGCGACCCATCTGGCCTTTCATGCAACCAACAATGATGCTGAGTATGAGGCCCTGATCAACGGTCTCAAGCTAGCTCTGGAAATGAAGGTCGAGAATTTGAGTGTGTTTAGTGACTCCATGATTATGGTCTATCAGATAAACGGGGGGTATCAAGTTAAGGGGCCGAGAACAGAGCTTTACCTGAAGTGCGCACAGAGGATAATCGCAAGATTCAACGACGTGAGGCTGGAACTAATCCCGCGTGGGCAGAATGAAGGCGCGGACGAGCTAGCTAAGCTCGGCTCACGCCGCGAGAGCACTTTGCTAGGGACCGTGCCCCTTGATATACAGAGGCAACCTAGTGTGCCTGAGCACGAGGTGGGCAGCCTCAGTAATGAGCTCGGCCCCACGTGGCAATCACTCGGGGGGTAGCTCTCTAGCTCAGAAAATCCTCCGTCAAGGCTACTACTGGCCAACGCTGAAAAAAGACGCCTTTGAATTCTCCCGAGCTTGTGATAAGTGTCAGCGATATGCCAATTATTACAACCACCTCGTGACCTCTCTCACATCCCTCATGAGCCCCTGGCCCTTCTCCATGTGGGGAATTGATCTGATTGGGGAACTCCCGAAGGCCAGGGGAGGCGTCAAGTATGCGGTGGTTGCGGTAGACTATTTCACTAAGTGGGCAGAGGCCGAGCCCCTAGCCACTATCACAGCGAAAAAGCTCAGGGAGTTTGTATACAGGGCTATTGTATGTCGCTATGGCATCCCTTACAAGCTGATATCTGACAATGGGAAATAATTTGATAGCAAGGAGATGCGAGAGTTTTGTGAGCAGCTGGGGATTCAGAAGAGCTTTAGCGCAGTCTGCCACCCCCAGAGTAACGGGCAGACAGAGGCTGTTAATAAAATCATTAAGCATACATTAAAGGCAAAGCTTGAAGAGAAGAAAGGAGCATGTCCAGAAGAGCTCGCCCAGGTCCTATGGTCTTACAACACTACACCCCGAACCACAACTGGAGAGACCCCTTTTTCTCTGGTGTATGGGTGTGAAGCTATGGTGCCCGTTGAAGTGGGAGCAGGATCTTTTCGAAGGGACAACTATGACTCAGAGGCAAACGAGGTCAATCATCGGCTCTATTTGGATATGATCGAAGAAACTCGAGAAGAGGCTCAGATCAGGATAGCGGCATATCAGCAGAGGACAGCTAGGCATTACAACAGTAAGGTTCAAGCCCGAACTTTCAAGGTGGGAGATTTGGTTCTGTGCCGGGTCATGCCAAATACCAAGGTGGTGAGTCACGGAGTCTTTGGAGCGAGTTGGGAAGGCCCCTACAAGATAAAGTCAGTGCTCTGGGAGGGAACCTACCACCTCAATGATATGCAAGGCAAGTTGATCCCAAGAGCCTGGAACGCGGAACACCTTCGCAAGTATTATCAGTAATATTATTCTTTCCAGACTTAGTATTATCTTAAAATATTCCTAAGTCTCGGGGGGTAGTGCCATATAGGTGCCTCCCTGAGACCACAAGCATGTACTCTTTTCACTTCCCATTATCTATGAATAAACGATTGATCTCTATTTGCGCACTTGATATTTTAACTTCTGTTAATAGATTAAATACCCAGCAGGGGACCCCATCCTTGGGAACCCATGCGAGGACAGAACAGTTGTTTTATTAACATGTTAAAACAAGCCGGACCTCGGCCCGCTTGACGCCAAGAACATGAAACGAGCCGGGCCACGGCCCGCTTAGACAAATATGAACACATAGTAGATAAAAGATGAGGATAAAGAGGTATAGGCCCGCGATGCGAGCTCATACCCTGACCCTCAAGACCACAAATGCGACCCAGGAGGCCCAGCCCTCCATCAAACATACTCAAAGTCGCATGATGCGAGGAGAAGACACATGCGAGCTCCTAGGCCGGCTCGCTAGTGCTAGCACACCTACAACACCTGCGAGTTGATGTGAGCTTGTTCCACTTGGCATTCTCTCTCAATGGTTGTTTGATTGAACAAATGACACGAGCTGGTTATTTGGGCTCGCAGTGAAGGGTTAACGCTCGCCATAAGCGGCCAGAGTTATGATTACTTTTGGTCAGTAGAGGCATGGTAAGAAAACACAAAAAATAAAGAAAGCCAGCTGGCACCGTAAAGACATACGCGGGCACAAAAGACTTGACATTTTATACAAACAAAAGTTAAATAAGTTATGCCCCGAGGCAGAATATTTCAAATACAAGCGCGAGGCGAGAGGGGTGCTCGCTTACCCAGTCAAAAGTCTAGTTCTAATTAAAATTACATCAAGGGTTATCAGCCTCTGCTCCCTCACGATTTTCACCAACGACCTGTGCCTTCTCGGCCGCGAGCCGAGCCTCCTCAGCAATTTGGGCATCTCTCTCCATCTCTAGCTTCAACTTGTCAGCATGCCTCGCTGTGCTCACACCCAGAGCCGCCCAATCGAAGTCAGGAACCTTCTTCATAAAGACTTTCATAAAATTCCTGGCCCCCAGATTCCTAGCATCAGCGAGGGCAGCCTCACGGCCCTCGGTCAGGGCAGAGACTGATCCCTCCAGCTCGAGCACCTTCTCCTCAAGGGCATCCTTCTCCTTCTTCCATGCCTCAGCAGCCAGGTCATGAGCCTCCTTCTGCTCCCTTAGGGCCTTGTCGTGAGCAGCATTCAGGTTAACTATCTTCTGATTATAGTTGTTCACCAGCGCAACTTTCTCTTGCCCGTGCTCAGCGACCTTACTCTGAAGGGACTTGACTTTAGCCTCGAGCTTTGTGTTGGTCTGGCTGAGGGCTCGCATCTCTCGAGCCTTAGATAACTGACGATAGTATACTTCGGCCGCGGCTCGGGAGAGTGCATCCTGGTTAACCTCGAGAGCAGAGGAAGACCAATCCTTTAAATCCTGCTCACTGATGTGACCTTGAGCGAGCCGGCCGAATGTGGTCGCAACCATATTGGCAGAAGAAGAGGAGGGAAGAGGAGCATCAGAGGGAGCAGCTTTCTTTGGCTCAGGCTCGCCGGTTTTTCCTTCTTTGTGACCTCTATGCCTCTTTATTCGAGGAGAGGGCCCTGAATCCTTGAGGTGCTCAGAGAGAGTAGTCATGCGGGCTGGAGGATTGGCCTGAGAGCGAGCCCTTGTGCTCGCAGCTGCGGGCTGAACTGGGCCCGAGGCCGCAGCCTGCTCAGCCTCTTCCATGAAGGGGATAGGGGAGATGGCCATTTCTGAAAAAGAAAACAACAAAGCAATAGATTAGTCACAGCAAGATGGAATGGAAAGAAGTAATGCGAGCAGGTGAAAAATACGGAGAATTAAAAGTGTGATGTGAAATGAGATGCATGCAGGAAAAGTGAGCACGCGAGCACACGAGCTCGCGCATGCGAGCAGCCAGGCCCGGACGTGCGGGCCCGATATTCTTACCCTTTCTGGCTCTCTTCCTAGATTTCTTCTAAGGAGTCAGCCTCACTCCTTCCTTCAAAAACCCACATGCGACCAGATTTGAGGTCGTTATGAGTTTTCGGATGTCCCGGTCCGCCTTAGGAAGATTTAGAAGACTGTCCGCGTTTATCTTTTCTTGTCCCACAAGGACAGTACGAGGCGGGGTGGCTGGAGATAAAAGAAATTCTTGTTAAAAGGAAAGAGCTATGGTAGAAGAGACGAGAGCGGGCAGGGAAAACTTACATGGATTATAATAAAAATGAGTCTGGACTCGAGGCACCTCGTGGATATAGAAGTAAGGGCTCTTCCACTTCCCTGAGTTGCTCGGCCCGTTGTGGATGAGGTTCTTCTTGTTGAAGCACGGCCAAATAGAGAAGTAGAAATACCCAAAGTCGTTAGGAGAATGCTTCAAATGGAGGAAGTAACCCAGCTGTCTCACGGTTAGAGAAGGGTGCCCGCATTTGTGGTACATGATGTACAGTGCGAGCGCGGCCCGGTATCCGTTTGGATTGATCTGAAGGGGTGCGAGCTGGAAATACTCGCAAACATCTTTAATGAAGGGATGAAGAGGAGAGGAGATTCCCAGCCTTAATAGGAAAGTGGACAAGACCATTCGAGGCACCCTGCCTCCATTCTCCAAGTGATTGAATCTGTAGCATCTCATATGAGGTAGGGGCAAGACAATATGGCCCTCGAACTGAAACTGCTCAATGTGCTCGGCCAGATGTTTCTGAGTCAGTGAGGTAGGCAGGTCGCGGCAAGCGAGCACCTTAACCTCCTCGTTTGCAGTTGAGCTCTCCTCCCCATCAGGAATGATCTGCCTTTTGAAAACAATTTCACCCTCGAGCTCGGGCTGAGCAGGAGGCACATAAGGCTCAGGAGAGGCCGCCGGGATGTAGTTATAATTACAAATCTTATACTGACTTGTAACATCTGCCACCTCCTCGCTCTGAAGAGAGTCATAGGACCAGTGCGAGCCGTCCTCTTCACCCTCGAGCCCCAAGATGGGGTATTCAGCAGCTATGGGCTCTTTTCCTTTCTTCCTGGTATCATAGTATGCACTCCCCAAGTCACTGTCAGTAGATTCTGAGTCGAGATGAATGGGGTCGAGGCTGTTAGCTGCAGCTTGCCTCAGGCGGGCTGCCCTCTCTCCAGTCATTTCTCGTAATATCTCCTCAGCTCGTTCTTTATCCAAGGGAGCAGGCTCTCGGTTTAGCAGCTCTTCTACCCCAAGGGAGGCTGGAATATGAGAGAGGTCCACGGGCCTATTTCTCCAATCATATATATTCTTCTCCCTGGTGAAATCCTCAGGGTTCGGGTCGAGGTGAATATCAAGCGAGCCGGATCCAGCTGCTCGCATCGAGTTCTCAACTCTGGAAATATTCAAAGCCCCTTGAGGGGTGATAGCTGAGCCAGGAGAGATGGGTTGGCTAAGACGACCAGAAAGAGAAGTCAGCTCGCGTTGGAAGTCCTTTGAGCCTCGCTGCTCAGGAGGATATTGGTTTAATGGAGATGGAGTAGCTGAAGAGCAAGCCGAGCTAGCAGAGGTGCGAGCCGGGCTCGAGGAAGAGCGAGAGGATCCATAGGAGCGGGCTGAAGACGCACTCGATATCTGTAAAAGATGGTGAAAATTAGTGTGTGGCCCTAAAAAGAAAAAAAACAAAAAACAAGTATGGGATCGCACCTAAGTGTCCTCACATCTCACACGGGATCGCACCAAAGTGTCTAAAGGAGCGAAAGGACTCGCATCGCGCGTTGTGGTTGTGTGTGAACTTGCATCGAACAGGTGGTGTGTGCTCGCATGGTGTACGTGAATAAACATGAATAAAAAACGGGCTCGAATCGAAGAGTATCTGTAGGAGAGGTGTATGAAGATCCTGATGAATCTGGTCCCGGAGAATATCGCCGCCGGTAGACGGTTCTTGTTGAGATGATAATCTTCGCCGTGGTAGATCCTTGAGCAAATTGAGCAGCAATTCATGAAGTGTTTTTGGAAATGTGAGAAATGAATTCAAATCTCACATATTTATAAGGGATAGGAGAGAGAAAGGGTAGGTGACGCGTGTTACCATCTTAGATGACGACACGGATCCCCACGCCAGCTGTCCAACGACTGTCAAAATGAATGCTAAAATGAAAGGCATGCGAGGCGAGGCACGCAAGGCAGTTTGGTGCGGCCTGGTGGACTCGCACTTGCGAGGTCATAAAAGACTAGAAAATTCCTAGCCTCAAAAATGCGACCAGGAATTTTGGGGGGTAGTTGTTATGCCCGCTTTCTGCCATGGGCCCTAAACAGGTCCCTATAGGTGCATTGAGAAGCTGGACTCTCGTGTGTGGGCTAGAACCATGGATTAATAAGACTTGGGCTAGCACATGTGAGCTGGGCTCGTGACATGCGAGCTGGGCTCGTGACATACGAGCTGGGCTCACGTGACCACATGCGGGCTGGGCTCATGTGACCACATGCGAGCTGGGCTCATGACAAGTGAGTTGGGCTCACACATGCGAGCTGGGCTCACATTTGCCATCTGGGCTCTCATATCCGAGGTGGGCTTAGGTGTCCACATGCGAGGTGGGCTCAGATGACTTCACGCGAGCTGGGCTCAGATGATAGCTCGCAAGGTGGGCTCAGATGACTTCACGCGGGCTGGGCTCGGTTTCCCACACGCGAGCTGGGTTCGGTTGCCCACACGCGGGCTGGGCTCAGGTGCCCACACGCGGGCTGGGTCCATGAGCCCACATCTTATGAAATCAAAGTTAACATTGTATTTATTGGTTAAAAAGGAAGGCGGTGCGGGCCGAGGCCGCCAGGCCGGCCCGCATTAGAGGACTTTGTGTTCGACATGGAAAGTGGCTTATAGATGACTGAGTTGCTCGTAAATTTACGTTCGGGGCCGACACGGGTTATTGCTATAATTATGGGAAGAAATACGGAGATGCCGTGAGATTATAGGAAGCGTGTGGAGTCGGTCGAGATTTACGTGACTAATTGGCTGAAGGCCTGACTTTATCGTGGGCTTGGGCTGCACGGGTTGGAGAACCCTAACCCTAGCCTACGTGACTTGTTCCCAAAGAACTACGTGAGGCTTGATCCCTATAAATAGGGTACGTAGGCACTTGTATGAGACATGAGTCGACACTTGACAGAGAATAACAAACCCTATTCTTTCTTAAGGAGTCCACATACAAGCTCAGCCACCACCAAACAACCTTCCTCCGCCCTCAAACACCGTCCTTGATCTTTGTTCCGCCCATTAACCTCCACAACATTGTTATACGAAATTCTCCCTATAACACTTTGTTTTCACGAATATAATACAGTATTTAACCACCTTACATTGAAAAACAATCAATTAAAAAGGTTGCTGAAAAATCAAACTTAAAAGAATAAACATATTAAAGGTAGTGTTTGGCTCCTCTTAATTCCGGAAATAAGAATAAGTACATAGATATACTTTTTTGTTGAAATAGGCCCTTTTAAAAAAAAAATTAATATACCCGGGTACAAACTAGTAAACCCGGCAATTTTGGACACGACACGAGTCACACTACACAAAATGACACAAAAATTTAGTGTTTGTTTTTGTGTTTTTAGTACATACGAAAATATACGAATACGAAAGTACACGACCGGAATTTAGTGTCGATTTTGTGTTTTTCCTTCAAATATACGACACCACACGGAGTATACGACATAATTAAATATTAATATTTATAATGAATATATGTATATTTATAATAGATATATGCATATTTATTTTTAAAATAATTACTTAATTTTATAATATGTATATAAATGGGATCTAAATATATATTTTTAATATATTTCGTAAAAAACTACCTAAAAAATCTTATATTTTTATTTATTTATTTTAATTAATATTAATATTCAATTTTACACGAAAAACACGACATTAAACAAAAATACGCTGAACGCGAAACCGAAACATGTCAATTTTCTATTTTTTTTGACCTTACAAATGAGTATATGTTCTCATAAATTCTCGGAGTGAGCGATGATCAAAATCAGGACGACAGAGGATAAACTGTTAATGAGGGGAGGTACATAATTGACTAGTATATTTTAATAATGATTTTAATAATTTTCTAGTGATGTTGCTAGCTTTTGTGCTCAACTACTCTGAACATGAAGTTTGAATAGTATATTTTAATGATAAATTTAATAAATTTTTAATGATGCTGCTACCTTATGTGCTCAACTACTCAGAGCATGAAGCTCTGCGGTGCTCTAGGTCACATATACAACAGAAAGCCAAGTAAAAGAGAAAGAAATGGGAGAGATGAAGCACATACTAAAGAAATGCAAAGCAATTGATTGTTCAATCAACAAGTTTTTTATTCAGATCTCAGAGTCACTCCCAAGTTACTGTTAATGAGTACAGATTGAACTAATATAGAAACAGCCAGCTAGCAAACTCTGTAATAAACTTTCTAACCAACTATTACATTGAAATGTCTTAACTACCCTTAGTTACAAACATAAAACGTCTACATTGCCCTTGACAGTTAACAGCCTTCTTCTCTTTACTCCCCCTCAAGCTTGATGGGATTCACAGATGAAGCTCCAAGCTTGTACAACAAATAAGAGTGCTGTTTTGCTGATAGTTGTTTAGTAAACATATCTGCTACTTGAGCATATGACGGAACATGATGAGTTTCTATTTCCCCAGATGCAACTCTGTCTCTCATATAATGACAGTCAATCTCCACATGTTTGGTCCTTTCATGTAGCACAGGATTTACAGCAATAGCCAATGCTGCTTGATTATCACAGTTAAGAACAGTAGCAGGCATATTTTGAATTCCCATATCACTGAGTAATGCTATTAACCAGGTCACTTCACAACAAGCCAATGCCATTGCTCTATACTCAGCCTCTGTACTAGACCTGGCAACTACAGATTACTTCTTTGTTTTCCAGAAAATTGGAGATTTTCCCAGCATAATGCAGTAACCTGATGTAGATCTTCTAGAAAAACTGCAACTAACCCAATCTGAGTCACAGTAAGCTGTCAAGCGAGCTGCTGATGCACTTGCTAGTAGAATGCCCTGACTAGGATTGAAGGCTAGATATTTCAGAAGTTTCTTTGCAGCTTGCATATGATCAGATGTAGGCTTTTGCATAAACTGAGCAAGTATATGAACAATAAATACTATCTCTGGTCTTGTCACTGTTAGATAGATCAGCTTACCAAGTAACCTTTGATAAGGTTGAGGATTCTGAAGAGGTTCACCTTTATTTGGCAGCAGTTTACTATGAGTTTCCATAGGAATTTTACTTACTGCTGTTCCAATGTGATATTCCTTTAATAGATCAAGTACATACTTCTTCTGTGAGACAAAAAATCCAGCTTCTGATCTACTTACCTCCAAACCCAGAAAATATTTAACTTCTCCCAATCCTTGGTGAATAGGCTATAATCAGCTCTTGATTGTTCATAAGCATCCTCCTTTAATGTGACTGACAATTTGTTGAACCAGCATCTTGGAGCCTGTTTGAGTCCATACAGACTTTTAATGAGTTTACAAACTAGTGTTTTAGAAGGACACTTGCATCCTTGTCACAGACTGCTCCCCCTGAGATGCATAGCCTATTCTTGAACCAAACCCTGTATAACCTTGAGGAAACTCCATATAAACCTCCTCAGAAAAATCACCATGTAAAAAAGCATTAGTCACATCCATTTGAATAACATTCCAGCCTTGAATAGCAGCAACTGATAATAAAGTCCTGACAGTAGCCATTTTGGCAACAGGGGCAAAAGTCTCTCCATGATCCACTCCAAAGATCTGCTTGCAACCTAGAATTACAAGTCTGCTTTTAAATCTATCTACAAAACCATCAGCCTTAAACTTGGTTTTGTATAACCACTTGCATCCAATGGCCTGTTTTCCTGGAGGTAAATCTGTAATAACCCAGGTACCATTTCTTTCTAAAGCTTCCAATTCAGTATTCATTGCATCTACCCAATGGTGTTATTTTACTGTTTGTTGAAAGCTAACCGGATCTGAGTTAGTTTCCAGAGCAACAAGAAAACAAGAAAAATTTCCATTTATGACTTGATCAATTACTGCAATAGCTGAATTAGCAGTTGCAACTACAGAAGATTGATATTTTTGAAGCCATTGAGGTGGTTTTCTGATTCTGGTTGAATGTCTCAGTGGAACATTGTCAACTAAATCAGACCCTATGTTATCAGATCTTGTGTTATTAGAATTGTCCTCATCAGTAGTAAAAGATGTTGTATGATACATGGGGTAAAACAAGTCAAGATCATCATTACAAGATCCCTTTGACATGTTAGTATCAGGCATGATCACAGACAAAGGAGACATATATGGAACAGCTATCTTTGAGTTAACATTGAAAGGAAAAATATGTTCCTTAAAAATCACATCTCTTGAAATGAAAACAGTGTTATCAAGAAGACTGAGTAACCTGTAGCCTTTGACATTAGGTGGATAACCAATGAAAACAGAAGGTATACCCCTTGCTGCAAATTTGTCTGTTGAAGATCCAGTATTAGATGCATAAGCCAAACATCCAAATGCTCTAAGATCCTCATAAGCTGGTGGCCTTTTGTTTAGACATTCATAGGGAGACTGTGTTGCATGCACTGAAGAAGGTAGACTATTGATAATATAAACAGAAGTGAGTACACAGTCACCCCAGTACTTAACATCCAATCCAGACTGAAACTTTAGAGCTCTTGACATTTCTAAGATATATCTGTGCCTTCTTTCTACACGAGCATTTTGTTGTGGTTTGTAAACACAAGTAGTTTGATGTACAATCCCAGTAGCAGCATAGAACAATTGACAATTCTTATCTTGAAACTCCAAAGCATTGTCTGTTCTCAATATTTTCACAGTCAAGTTGAAATGGTTATTTGCATATTGACAGAAACTCTTGAAAGTAATCAAAAAATCAGATTTAAACTGTAGCAAATAAACCCAAATTATTCTGCTATGATCATCCACCAGTGTCAAGAAATATTTATACTTCTGTCTAGTTGAGATTTTATAGGGACCCCAGGTATCAGCATGTATCAATTCAAAAGATATTTTAGCATGTGAGGTGCTTAAAGACAATGGCAACTTTGTGAATCTAGCAAGTGGACAAGTAACACATTCAGGTAATTGTGAGACAGTTATAGCTGACCTAATCTGTGGAATAGTAGCAAGTTTGGTCAATGGAGCATGACCAAGCCTATTGTGCCAGAGAACACTATCAGGCACCTTACTTGAACTATTCACTGCCATAGACTGAGCATGATCATCAGTATCTTCTAGAAAATACAGCCCATTTCTTAATTTTCCAATGCCTCTGATGTCCCCAGTTTTACCAGATTTAATGACACACTTGTCTGGAGAAAACTGAATTTCACAATCATTATCTTGAGCTAACTTGTGTATGGACAGTAAATTATGATTGAATGTAGGAACATACAGAACACCTTTCAGCACCAAACCATTCTTCAACAAGACTTCACCAATGTGAGTTATAATTGCCACAGCACCAGTAGGTAGTTTGATAATACATTGTGATGGAGCTAGCATCACATTACTAAGTATAGTCAGAGAATTTGTCATGTGATCTGTGGCTCCAGAGTCCACAATCCACTCTCTTGTATCCATTTGTACAGTATTGCAATATACCATTCCAGAGAAAGGACTATCCTCTTCAGACATATCTAATGCATTAGATGAACTAGACTGATTTGAGATCTGAATAGATGGTAACATTTTCAGGAGCTGTTCAAGTTGCTTGGCAGAAATTCTTAAATCTTCAGAATTAGAATCACACACAGCAGCTTGCACATTGTGTGCCATCTTGACACCATACTGCAAGTTATTCTTAGCAAATTTCTGAGATTGTGCAGGTTTATTCTTATTATACCACTTTGGATATCCAATAATACTCCAACACCTTTCCTTAGAATGACCTCGCTTACCACACTCTGAGCACTCACCAATCTTAGTGTTATTATAAGTAGGTCATCTAGAGTACATAACTGCTATTTCAGGTTTGAACATATGTGAATTATCAAGCTGAGACTCTTCTTGCTGAATAGCAGAACAAGCCATTTCTACACTAGGTAACACAGGCATCATCAGAATCTGACTTCGTTGAGCATTAGAATCTTCATCCAGACCATTTAGAAACTGAAATAACCTAGCTTCTTGTTTCTGAGTGTCTAATGCCTTAACAAACGCAGCTACTTCTGGTGTAATGTTAGTTAAAACAGGCATAGTGTTCATAGCTTCCAATTCTTCCCACACAGTGCTTATTTCAGTGTAATATTCAACTAATGATCTGTGATCTTGTTTAATGTGAAATAAATCCCTAGCAAGCTTGTATTTACGAGATCCATTGTTCAATTGAAAACGTTTTTCAAGCACTTTCCAGATTTCACTTGCAGAATTAACAAACAGTATTGATTTCTTGATTGAATCGGAGATATTGTTATGTAACCAAGAAATTACCATATTATTGCAAGTCTCCCACTGGATTGCTTCTGTTGCATCTGTCAAGCTTCGAACCTCTGTTCCCTGAACAAAGCCTAATTTTCGCTTCGATGCAAGCTGAATTTCCATAGATCGTCTCCACGCTCGATAATCACCAGAACCTTGAAGCTTCGTGACATTAATGGAGTTCGGTCCATCACTCGGATGAAGAAACAACGGATTTTGCATATCTACAAACGAGAATCTGCTTCCCGACGCCATATCTGTGATCACCAGAATTTGTGAAATCTCACTCAATTTGTGATTCAATCAACAATCATTTATTGATTACACAATCGTCAAACTTTCATGAACTATGACACAGATCTGTGTTGTGAAAGCTTTTGATCTTAAGAACAATCAATCACAGCTCTGATACCATAAAGAAATGCAAAGCAATTGATTGTTCAATCAACAAGTTTTCTATTCAGATCTCAGAGTCACTCCCAAGTTACTGTTAATGAGTACAGATTGAACTAATATAGAAACAGCCAGCTAGCAAACTCTGTAACAAACTTTCTAACCAGCTATTACATTGAAATGTCTTAACTACCCTTAGTTACAAACATAAAACGTCTACATTGCCCTTGACAGTTAACAGCCTTCTTCTCTTTACATACTGCTAGCAAAATTTAAAAAAGAGACGACTCCTCAAGAAATAGATAGTCTTATCAAGTCTTTTGCCAATCTTCTCACTCTTGTTCCTTCCATGCAATCTTTTCACTGCTAATTTTATTACTATGCAATTTATATATTTCCCAGATTTATATTTATTTTTTTATTTTATTAATTTAATTTGATTGTTTTTTAATATATGTACTTATTAATTTGATATATTACACATTTTTTCGAGTTGTAGGACTTGAAATTGTGATAAATTTGACATGTGGTAAATTTGACATTTTACTTGATCTTTACTGATTGTTGACTGATCAAATACTAGGTACTGTTAGACTATTAGTATTAGTAGCACTGTGATCTGATGCCTATTAAGTTCTGTTTGACTTGTCTCGAAAATTTGTTGTTTCGAAAATTTATAAGTAATTTTGTTACCCAGTTTGGATAGCCCATTGTCAATGTATAACTTATCTGCCATTGAAAATCTTATGTTCTATTAGCAGTGTATTATCATGAAATGTAACTTTGGACAATTTGTTCGAGTAACTCTGTCTGTAAAGGTGTACCGAGTAGTTAAATTGATATTTACGCAAATATTGGACAAATTGTTCGAGTTTTTGTAATAAGCTTAGTAATATGACTACAAGAATGAAGAACTAAAATAGTTTTCAGGGACGTCTAAGGTGGAATCAGACTCTGTCCAATATCGTTGCTTTCTGAACCAGCTACAAAGAGGAGTTTCCTCTGTTCTTCAGTACGTATCCAATAATAAACCGGTAGATGATCGATTAATTTAATCACATGTCACAACGATTAAGAAGTTACAATCCGAAGCCGTTACAGTGTCCGTTTGAGAAATCTTAAAATAAGTAACTTATGGTTTTAATCGAATAACTGACTCACAAATGATGAGTTGTTAAATGCTTATAAGTTATATAAGTGTTTGGATTATTTAACTTATAAATCGGATTTTTTTATTTAAATGAACTAAAATAAATAATTTTAAATATAATTTTCTTAATTCTTATTTTTTAAGTTAGATTAACATTTAAAAAATATATTTTAAAACTAAAATTGATAAAAAAAACAATAAAATCAAAAAAAAATTGAAAAAAAGTACGTCGATACTAACATTAAACTTATCGCCTTATAAGTTGTAAATTCAACTTATAAGTTGGATCGACAAACACTCGTCAAAAAGTTGTTGCTTATAAGCCAAACACGCTCATAATCTAATTCCCCTCTTGGAGCAAATGGAGATATTTTCTCTAACATATTATCATTAAAAATAAAGTTGTACAACTGAATTAAGCATTTGTATCTTTAATAGACACCAGTGATTCATCTTCTTCCCACACACACAGACAGCTGACTAAACTACTTGTTTCAATGGCTACTCGTATACAAAAAATTGCCTGTATGTGCTCTTTTTGTTGGACAATTGTCTGAGTTATTCGAACTTCCTAATTTACTGTGAGGATCTATTTTGAAAATCATTACAAAGTTCCAGGGCTTATATTTCTTACATATCACTACGAGGGGAGCATCTGAAGTGATGCATAAAGGAGAACTTGCACCAAGGTTTCACCCATGTTTTTGAGTCGACTTTCGATAGCCCAGAAGGTATTGCGGAATATATGGCACATCCTGCCCATGTTGAGTTCGCAAATATTTTACTCCCTAAACTCGAGAAATTTGTTGTTGTTCATTACAAACCCACTGCTGTTCATCTCTGAGCTTAATGGAGGGCACTAACCATTGTCTTGCACGTTCTGTTAATTTGATATGTTTGTCACTCAGGATGTTACCATCTGTGTACTCTGTCAAAACTATGGTTGGATTTCTTCCAACATCTTGTGATTACAGACAGCTGCAATTATGTTAAGATTTGCTGTAATAATATCGTCATCAGGATGATGAGAGTTAATCCAGTTTGTAGACGTATAACAAAGCAAGTGTTCGACTATTATTGTTCACCATCCCTCATTTCCTTGGCACCAGCAATAACCATATCTACAGAATAATTATGAAGACAATGACTGAATCTGAATGATCCCAAGCAACAACATGGATCTCAAATAGCCGAGCAAGCGGTGGGGAAAAAATTGCCTTTTTTATTTAAAAAATCACAGGAACAATAACAAATATAAGCACCGAGTAGTCTGCAATTTGATGGGAAACAGAGAGAAGTTCCTAAAAGAAAATGTACAATCGTTGGAATTTGGAGACATAACTAGCGATATCTGTATTTACTTTTAAAGAGAAACAGTTCACTAACTTTTAAGTTCAGAGAAGTGAGAGTGGTTATTCTATTACTGGGAATCCCTGGAACTGCATCTGCAGGCGAAAGCAAGACAACCAGAGGACTATAATTTTTCAATATTTGTCGACTTTAAATAAGGACTTCCATTTTCAATCTGTATCAACTCAATTGACTATATGCACCCTGATGGAACTCAGCACTTGCATCCTTGTATCCTTATAATTGCACTAATCATATTATTAACTACAAAAGTTAAACTTTAGATCCTTGTACTGGTTAATATTGTACTGGTTAATATGAATGCTATAAGCCTATATCACAAAACATGTGCAATATTGACCCCAATAGAGAGAAACCCGGGAAAGTCAACAAGTTCAATGATGATTCAAAGCACAACATAGAACTACTTAAGGTACAAAAGAAACAAGATGCAGTCTTTTCTCATACGCATTTTGTATCATTTTCCAAATAAGGCAAATGAAAAAGTGTAGAGCCTGCTTTGTAGAGCTTAGAAAGATGGCACATATCAACTCTGACGTTATTGTGGGTACATATACTACCATCGAAAACCAAAAACTCATAAAACAACATAATATCACTCTAGAATCTGTTATATGAATGCAGCAATTATAACTATAAGTATTGATCCTATTTGCTGCAGTTCATTGCCAGTTCAACAGATACCAACACATTATTTGCAGCTCCCAAATAATATATTTGGGATATTGTTTAATTCTTTTACAGTTTTACCTTAAAACTACACCTACTTACCAAATCCACACAGATCAATTCATAATACACACACAGATTAAAATTAAACAATAATGAATGACCATTCTACAAAGATGTGCTCTAAGCACCAAAGAAAATTGTACCTCAAACATCTTGAGATATCAGCTACAGTTGGAGAGGAAACACTGCTTCACATCCTCCGCCTCCGGTCCTTCAATTATCAGATTTCATTAATCACCTTCTTAGGAGTCTTTAGTTAAGTTCCCACAAACATTGCACTCCATCAAATCTGAAGATGAATCCGACAGAGACCGGGGAGGCAGGGGAGCCAATGTACCCCCACAACCGTTTCTATTACACATGTACTTAACAAAGAAATACGCATGTGGAAAATCATTATTCTGATCGGTACCCTCTTCTTCCGCCATGCCATCTTCCACCATTTGCTCATCGTCATTCCACTCCTCCTCCTTTTCCTCTTCCTCTTCCTCCATGCCTTCATTGTCACCGCCGCCATCACCATCCTCCTCATCATCCGACCAATTCGCCTCAACCCTACACCGATCACACTCACACTTAAACCCATAATCCTCCAACAACCTCTTCTGCCTATCTCCAAACTTAAAATTAACCGGAAAATAACTCAAACAAATCTCCCTCCCAGACGGAACATCATGAATCATCCTAATAACCATATCCGTATTATCCCCACCACTATTCTTATCAACATACTCAAACCTACACGCATTCGGAAGACAATCATGATTAAAAAACGAAGCATTCGGATAAATCCCATACGCCCTAACCGCCCTCTCCTTACCCTCCTCAAACGGTTCCATCAATCCAAACGCATTCAACTTATCCTTATCCAACAATGCCACTACAATCTCCAAAGAAACCACAAACCCCTCAACCGGAACCCTAACATCCTTGATCACCGAATAAATAAACCGAGCCTCATCACTATCCTTCCCATCCCCTTGCAACGACATTAAAACCCGAAAACCCTCGGGAGACACAATCCCTAAACACAATGCAGCAACTAAAAACCTAACTTGTAAATGAACCTCTACATTATCCGGATAGCAACTTAAAACCGGGCTTACGAAGCGCCTCAACGCTTCGCAAGCCCACGGGGAATGAAAACACTGTTTGGCAGTTGCATAACATTCCGGGCTACAAAAGAGAGTAGAGAGACCGGAAGATGAGCAAGATTGACAGGAAACAAGTGATGGAGATTGAGAATTGATGGATTTGAAGCAATTAGAGCAGAAAAAATGAGGCGTCTTCGACACGAAAGAGCTGGCGGAGTAGAGGAGAATTGGGGAGTCTTTGAGGATGATTTCGCCGGATTTGAGTTGACGAGTGGAGATTAGTGATCTTCCTCGGCCTTGAATTTCCGTTATTGTGATCGCCGGCGTCATTTTTCCGGTGGAATTGAGGGGGTGAAATTAGGGTTTAACTAGGGTTTTATTAGGGTTTGGGCGAGGTGGATTATTTCTAAACTGGAAGTGAAAACTGGTTCAGTTGGTCCGAAGGCTTCCAGGCCCAAATAACCACCAAATTTTCACTGTTTAAAACTGAAATTTTATAAGCATAGCTGGTCGTCCATAAACTCGGTAATCGGAATTAATCGATATTGATATTGGTTTAGTATTAATTTAATAAATTAAATATATTTAATTTAGAATCTTGATTAATTTCAGGAGGTATGTGTAAATTAATATATATTTTATAGTTATTTAAATTTAATTAAAATTGTATATATATTTTTACAGGATTAATAGAATTTTAAACCATGGCAGGACCATGTATTCTTCAAAAGGTTATCACATATACGTAAAGATAAATTTTAAGTATTTATTTGTAAAATATTGGTTTAAATATTTTAATGAAGTGTTATACATGTTTTAGCAACTAAAATGTTATTGTGGTAAACAAAAATGCAAAGAAAACCCTTTTAAGCCCAATAACAGAAGCATGGTTATGGTTTGAAATTTATTCTCGACAAGTGTGGTATTGAATATTTTAGGGTTTTTTTGAAAAATACCCGAGTCTAAAACTATTTTTGTAAAAGTATTGTCATTTTTTAAAAAAAATTGCAAAAATACTTTCTAATTTGCAAAAATACTATTTTTCAAAAAAATTTGTAAAAATACGATTTTTTGGCAACTGAAATCAACTGCATGCAACCTTTGAAGAGTTTATGCAACCTCAAATCAACCAAAAAAACTTTATTCAACTAGTTGCATATCTGGTTGATTTTGGTTGATTTTCGTTTATTCCGTATTTTTGTAAAAAAAATTAGATTATAGTAAAATCGCAAAAAAACTTCAAAAATCCAGTACTTTTGATAAATTCTCAATATTTTAATCCAAAATTGTGCGAAAAGAGCCTCATTACTAGACGTTAGTGTTGTTAAAAGTTAATTGATGTGAATTTACAGGAGACGATTATTTTCAATTTTGGATACTCGAAGAAACTCCTGACCCTCTCCCGGATGGATTTACATTTGGATATTAAGTTATTTAATATGAATTTTAATTTTAATTATAATTCTAAAACTGAAAATATTTGAATTGAATTTAAAATTTGTAAAAACCGACTTGAACCCAAATTGTTCGGGTCCCAAATTATATTTTTCTTATGAAAAATGCTATAGACCCGAAATTTTTACACCAAAAAATTCGTCAAATCTGATATGTCATATGAATATTTGACAACCTTCCTAATAATAATAAGAGACCCCGCGTGCATTTAT
Source organism: Apium graveolens (assembly GCF_009905375.1). Classification (NCBI taxonomy): domain Eukaryota; kingdom Viridiplantae; phylum Streptophyta; class Magnoliopsida; order Apiales; family Apiaceae; genus Apium; species Apium graveolens. Next base: position 200,284,179 of record NC_133647.1, read on the forward strand.
ATGCGCCCACGAATTAAAATCAGTCACGTATTGTCACTTCATAAATTTTTTGGGAATATATTTAGGGTATTTAACACTACTCTTTTCATATAATACTACGCGTTAGAAGTGAAATATTTTGAATATTTCATCCCTACCAAATATCAAAACTAAAAGCAAAACAAATGTGAAACTTCCAGCCTTGCAAGTTAAAATCCAATCATTAGACATCCAGAATCACACTAACAATATTTCAAGAATCTTGAATGAGAAAATATCAAATGAGTACTGCTAGAATGAGTATAAAATGAGGGGACATTACACCTGTCGTAATTTAATTCGTGTGCGTATATAACTGCACGCGAAATCTTATATTATTTTGAGGAAAGTTATCATTTATAAAATATTTCCAATTTTTTTTTATAACAATATTAAGAGTTTTTAGCATTTTTCATATCAAATTACATCACAATCTTCCCGAACAACAATAATTTAATTAGAAAAAATATATAAAAATGCAAATAATTTTGGAAATAAACATAATCCACCAACCAAAATAATTAGGCTTCTTAATCCTGAGGATTTGCATATAATCTTCTTCCAGATTTGCCCCTGCATTAATGTTAATATCTCCACTCTAATCTTCTCCCGGATCTCCCCTGCATTAACCATAGTTTAAAGACAAATAAATCATAATTACACTAACTTTTATTTATGGAGTATATAAATTCTCATAAATGTATTTGTAACTTACGACATAAATTAAGGCCACCTAATATCACACAACTAACTGATACGCGAGATCCAATTTATTTATATGAAAATGTAATAAATTGACACATTTAGGAAGCGTTTCGTGAGTAAATTTGGGAATTAATTTATATATATATATATAATTTTTTTTTCCCCTGTGATCTGCTATATAAATGATGCTACTCGTGCTGTTCTAAACACATAAACTCATAAACACAATAATTTTTTCACAAAAGCGATAAAAATGGCCTTTTTTTATAGTTTCAAGTGGCTACCTCTAATCTTTGCTGCAGCGTCACTAATCACCATCGCATCGGCTGATCAAGCCTTAATTAATTCCATTTGCGCCAAAGCGCGCAACCACGCTCTCTGTCACCAAGTTCTAAACTCGGTGACAGCTGATCGTGGCGGCCTGGGTCAAATCTCGACAAATGTAGCACTCGCAAAAGCGCAAAATGCGTTAAATCTCGTAAAAACGCTTGCGCAAAAAGCGAGTGATCCGAGGACGAAGGATCAGTACAAGACATGCCTGGAAGAGTATGGTGATGCATTGGATGATCTTCAGGAGAGCAAGGCAGCGTTTGGTAAAAATGATTTCGGAACTGCGAATATTAAGGCCTCTGCAGCTGATACTGATGTTGATACTTGTTCAGATGATGGACCAAATGTTGCACCGCAACTTAAAGCAGCGAATCAAGAAAATGCAGATTATATTGATATTGTTTTGGCTGTTTCCAATCTTAATTAGTCCCTCTAAATTTTAATATGCAAGGCCATAAAAATTATAGTTTTTAATATTTGTGAATTTCAAAATGTCTCTTCACCTGGTCTCTGCACAATATGCTGTTAATAAATTATCATGTCTCAGTTAAGCAATTAATCGTATTTTAGGGTCAAAATTAGTTAACAAATTTAATTTATGTCAGCGTGAAGATTGAAACATGTCATCACGTGTGTGGAACAAAAACAATCCAGAAGGTTATAATAAAAATGAGCCGAAAATTATCCCAAAAACGCTCCCAAATAATCATTTATGGAATTCATGTTAATATAGGAGTTTGTATTTATCGATCACATACATATATGTATTTGTTCATCATTACCCATTTCGAAGTGGATTTTCAAATTTCTTACCTGATTGGTTGCAACTTACGGGCGATCAACAAACAAGCAACAAATAATTAGGTAAGTCCATGTGAATTATATCATGGGTTAAGTTTCGTTTCGACTTTTTTTGAATTTAAGTGATTAGATTTTTTGTTTGTTTGATGTGAATATTGATTGTTACGTATATGTTATATTTTTTTTTTTACTTTTTACGTATTTTTGACATGCACACACAAGTTGGGGATCTTTCAGGAAATAATTTCTTCATTCTTCGGAATGAGGAGAAAACTGCGTACATCTTATCCTCTCCAGACCCTATTTTAAGCGGGTATACTGGTTATGTTTGGTTTGGTTTGATATGCTAATATATGAGTTGTTCATTTAATTAATAAAAATAATCAATAACATTATTACAACTCTGCCATTTGGGAACGTTTTCGAGAATGTCTCTAAAATTTCTCAACTCTAGAATTTCTCAATAAGAATTAGAAATAAGAAGATTATTGTTCGAAAAAATATTACTATAATGTACGATGTAAAGAACCATGTGATCTTAGTGATCCAAATCAGGATAAAGATGGCGATATGAGCATTAATGCAGATCTGGAAGATAATTTGATACGAAGATTTTATTAAAAGATTTCATTCTAAAGCCTAGTCTTTTGTTCCTTAATTGTGTTTATTTTCAAAATTATTATTCTTTCCGTCCCTAAAATAGTTGTCACATTTGTAAAAAAAAATGTTTTTCTAAATTGTTGTTACATTTCTCATTTTAATGTATTTTATTAACTTTTTTCCATCCCTTAAATATGTTTTTTTCCGTCCCTTACATATATTTCTTAATATATGTATTTTTTACTGACAATTAAAAAGGAATTAAAAAGGAATAGAGGGAATACTTTCTTAAATTATGTTCACAAATTATTGTTGTGTAAAATTGTGCTGCAATTCTATTTGTTTGAGTAGTAATAGGTATCACAAATTAATTTTTAAAATATTTCTCAAATGACTTGACAACATAAATGACAAATTTTAATTCTCCGGAGTATATGTTTTATGAGAGATTTCAAGCTATTTTCAAAAAAACTGATCAAATTATCAATTATTCGTGTGACACGAAAACTTTTGAGTTCTTCGAGATTCTTGAAATATTGGTAGTGATTTTGCTCTGACCATATCATAAATTTGATGAGATTTTATAAGTTTGATGGATAATTCATGATTCAGATATACTTAAATGAGGCATTCATTTTATGAACACATGACCGGTGGCGGTATGAATATGGGGAGGGTCTCATCACGGTTTGCCGGGAAGTCCTTATATAACAAAGGTTGATCAGAATCAACTATCTCACGATTGTGATTAAAAAAATAACTATATGGAGGGCAGACCGTCTCCTGTGAATATATGGTAAATCATCGGTTGAAATATGTATACACACAAGCCGAAAATAACATGCTCATTCTGGAATCTGATGATCCAACTCAAAAGCCAAAGAACTCATACTTCTACTTCTATCATATTAACTGCGGATCTTCTTATGTCATATGCTACAAGGATACAGATATTGTGGAGGATATATTTACTAAATATTGCTAAACACAACTTCTACAGTGTCTATAAATAAGGATGGAGCTGACACTCTAATCATGGAGTTCATATAGGCAGCAGAATCCGCGGATTGCAGGATGTCGTAGAGGCAGAGGACATACCGTTCAATGTGTACTACTTGCAAAATCATCAAACTATCTGCTAGAACAATTTTCTGGTAGCAATGATTCGAATTTTGGCAAAGACGTAATCTTTTCCAGACTATCAAGTATGTTTTCCTAAAAGTGAAGGTCTTCCTTCAGTTGTCCTGGGACTAAATGGCTGTCTTCCTCTCAACCGAGGACTCAAGTCCCCTCTCATTTCACTTACTCGAGGATTGTATCCTAGATCAGAGAAACTCTTCATGAAACTTTTCTTTGGTTTTTCGCTGCATCCTTTTAGATTCACACTGCACATACGTCTTATCTCTCCTCGGCTTCTGGTAATCACCCCATCAAATATCTCCCTCTCATCTGCAAATGAAGCACTGGAACCCATCTCCGTGTCCTGCAGTAGGGCATCAAAATAAAATGAATGAGATAAGAATGTAGCTGGTTCGTAGAATGACAGAACCGCCAACTACATAATATATAGCGGATAAAATAGGACTAGTTAGATGACTTTCTGGTTATCCCTTTCTTTCTACACCCTGTCGCATTTTTACTGAATTTTGTTATGAACTAACGGACATTTTAAACCTCCACCGTTAAATTAGTTTACATTCAGCAATAAAAAAAATCAAATGAAAAAATATATTTTTCATGAGTATATGCAGAAAGAGTAATTGAGGATTACTTGTCCAAAAAAAGCTATAAAAAATTTAAGTAGAATATTTATATCAGTGAGAGAATGCAGCTTACCATAGCAAGGTTGTATGGTAAAGCAGATGCCTCTTCATACTCTGCTGCGTCTAAATCCTGAAGGTGTTCCTCTTTGAAAAACTTGGGTAAAATGTATTGTCGAATAGGAACCAGAAGCATGATTATTAAAGGGAACAAAACCCCAGCAAGAGGAATCCAGGTAATCCCAAAACAGATTAATAAATAAGCTGACTGGAATATTGTGAAATAAGCAATTGTCTTGAAAGGTACAGTTTCCACAAAAGTTGCATGGTTGTCCTCCAGTATTCTGTTAAATATAATTACCAAAGCAAAAAATAGATGCCTATTAGTTAGTTGTTGAAGATCAATTTTATGAAAAAAAATAACTGAATTAATAAGAATGTTGATCGGAAAGTAGCTACTTGTATCTTCGAGTTGGAGCTGTGAATAGCAGCAAGATGCGCTCCCAAAACTGGTTTCCTGGTAAGCTTTCAACAGCCATATATGCAAAGTATCCCCAGAGTACGGATGTTGGAATCTTTTTAAGCAGAGGCATGGCTGCAACACATCCTCCCACCATTAAAGATTGCAGTAAGTTACTGACCCTCTGTTCTTTCACTTCCACAGGTATTAAATCATCAATCTCTTTCTCAACATCAAATACTGACTCGTCAACTGGAGCACTAATGTTTCCCATGCTTGAAGCTGATTTTATAGTTGATTCCTTCAATTCATTTAATCTCTGTTCCAAGAATAAAGTTTAGTAAATATTCACTAACTGTACAAGTATGTTGTGAAGATCAGGAAGGGAAAGATGAAGAAAACTTAGACTATGTTAAATGGAAATCCTGGAAGCACCGTACTCTAGCTGATGGCTCTTGGTTATGCACTGGACTCTGCATCCCTTCATAGGCTTCTTGTAATTTTCCATAAACTTGAACCAAGCTACTATTCTTGCCTAAACATTCGCGTGCTGTTGTTACCAATCGACTACGGAGAATCTGCAAGCAAAAAGATGGAAAAGTAGCAATGAATATGTTGAGCTCTGTGAATATGAATGTGATAAGATAAAAGTATACTCTTGTGAAACAATGCCAAAAAAGAAAAAAAAAAGTTGAATGTGTCCTGGCTAATAGAGACAGGAGTGATATTCATCTTTAGTTTAAAATTTTAATAATAAACAGGCGGCATGAGGAGAAGTGTGGTATTTGCAAACCTGATGCTTAAGGGTAGCCAAACTTTTGGTATGCATTGGCGATTGTGGAATGACACCGTTTGATGGGGGGATTCCAGTGAGACCACACAATATGACCTTTCACATTATAACAAAGTCATTATGAACTAGAGTGGAGGTTACTTTAAGTGGCTGAAAACAACTGAATTCTTAGTGTATTAGAAGGAGTCATCCCCATACCATGAATCCTAATAAAAATAAATCGTAATGAAATGAAGTAGGCTTTCGCAAGTTAAATTCGCTCTGTTGAGCAAGTTGAGATGCTACACTGTGGTCAAAATAATACAGAACTGCAATCATTGTGGCTGGAACAAAAGCTCCAATTATGTAAAGGATGGGTACTTGCATCATATCCTGGAAGTTAGAAATCACATGCATATATATAATTGAGTCATTTTAATAAAGGGAAAGAGCCCAATGAATTGCTTTTGTGTCAAAGAACACATGCCTTAACGACTGTCCAGTTGTCGTATGCACCGGGGGACCATGGATTTGGGCTGAGGAGCCGCCTTGGAATTCCTTTTGGGACATTCCCAGATGGTATATAAGAGACAGCTGTCCAGACAACCACCAACAATGGGACACCATAATCTGCTATAAGGCCCCGAAGCCAACCTGTAAAATGAGAGAACACGGATCATGTCCAGAATAGTGGGGAAACATGATACCCGATTTCAAGCACAAAGGTTTAAGCTACCAAAAGAAATTTTGCAACTAGTGTTTTTTTTCCAGAGGGCAATACCAGTATCATACAATACCAAGTCTAACTGCTGCTGAGGCTGTACATTATAATCATGATCAGAATATTTTCTCTAAAAAGAAGTTGCCGAAGTTTTATACAGTCCATTAGTATCTAAAATTATAACAAGCATGCTTACCCGAGCCATATCGCCAAGATCTTGCTTTTCGACTTTTCAAAGCAGTGAGCAGGAGGCCAAAGGACATGACCAGGGCAAATATCCCATTTGCAAACCTCCATGATGGTAAAAATTCTGTCAATTGACGATTTTCTCCATTTGGTACATGAAATTCATCGATAAGTCCCTATATCCAACTAGTAATTCAGATTTCACATAGAAATGCTTGCAAACAATATAATCAGGAAGACAATCAGTAAAGAAACTAGGTTCTTAATTTATAATTTGCACCAGTACTTGGGGTTTCTGAGTGTATAATCAAAGAAATCGAACTTATTTAATTCACTTCTATTGGTAATAGTCAAAACTACTGGTGCCTCCAATCAAGACATGGACATTTTAAGTCTCCCAAAAATTTTGTTGCAGGATAATGCCATAATATTTTAGCTTTATATTTTGAATCTCAATACTAACTAATGAACACAACTACCAAGAGTGCCCACTTACTCTTATAGCTTCCTGCATGAAAAGCATTGCAATAAGCAGTCCAAACAATTCCCCAGCAAGCCGAGTGAACCTATTGATGATTGAACAAGCTCCTAAAATAGCCAAAAGGAACAACAAAATTGCAGTCCAAACACATACCCTGCAGAACCACCGTCCAAAAATTATAAGCAGGCACATTACCATATCAGAAATTTGAACGATATTAAACTAAAATTTCACTTATCGACAAAATACTTATAGAGGTGCAAATGTGCAGTATCATTCAACACTGAAAGCAAGAAGAGTATACCATCCAGTCCAAGCTAGGAACAACTTTGGTCCCAACTCTGGTCTATCTTTTGCAAAGTTGTACAAGAATGCGTACATAAGTACAGTAGGTTCAGCAACCCCAAGTATAAGCAAAGGCTGACCTCCCATTATCGAGTGTATAATACCACAAATTGCAGTAGATGCTAAAGTTTGCACTGCGGTTAGTGACCCATCTGTCATCCAAGACACCAATTTTAAAAAAAAAAACAGAAATCCCAATGCCGCAATGTATGAGAATAATGTAATATACCTGTGCTTCTTTCCAATTGTTCACCAAATGCTATAACAGGAATTGCTGAAGCAAAAAATATATATGTTGTAGGAGCCAAAATCCTAAAAATATTAAATTTGTAAGAGATCTAGATAGTTGGAAATTGATCATTTCTCGTAATTCTAAATATTCATGATCAGCCTAAATATTCATGATCAACATACATATTGCAAACATACCTTACACCTGACATGAAACCACTAGTCCAATCTTGTTTATAGCACATCAACCTTCCCTTAATATCATTCTTGATCCCGCGAAACGGAACAAAGCTCTCTTCCATATTTCCTATCTGTTGCAACTAAATCAAGCAAGTAAGCAACAATATCTTTTAAATGACAAAAAATCTCATGAATCTGAAACTTTCTTCTAAATACCTATCAAAATTTGACACAAGAAAGAATGTCAGTCCAATAGGAAAAACTAATACAGCCTCACAACACATCACAGTATCTATAGAAACAACAATGACTAATTCAACTCAGAAAAAACAAAACTTACAAACAAAACACAATCCTAAGCCAAAACTTACAATTATGAAAGATGAACCATAAAAAAAATTAAACTTTATCTTTAATTTTTCAAAATTTAAAAGAAATGTATGCATACACAGACTACCTGAACAAGGCCTATAAATAAGTAAAGCTCATAAAGGGTATTACAAAAGGAGATTCAAAATGCTAAAGACAACTAAAATGTGGGTCTAAGAGAAGAAAAAAGGAACTTTGCTGACAGACCATGAACAGCACAAACTCAAAAATTCAAAATCTTAACACTTTTTTAAATAAAGTTGAATCTTACAAATAAAGGGCACATTAAAGATAGTTAAACATATAAGGAAACAACCTCAAACAGTTAAATGATTGAATGCTTGCCAAATTAAAGCAGCTCAAGAAGATGAAGAGTTGGCTAAACACAAGCTTCCTAGCTTATTTGTGAGTTTTGACCCATAATATAGGTTTTGAGTTTGGCTAAGCCTATGCAAATTGAGTGCATTATCATTATTTCCCTTTTTACGGTTTGTGTGAGTGTGACAATATTTATTGTTTTTCTTCAATCCTCCACTTAAATCCGAGCGTTTATTATAATTGAATTTGGGATCTTGAGATAATAAGCATATAAAGTCCCGATTTCAACCGGCCGAGCTACCAGCTTGGATCATATTAATTGTTGTTCTTGCCATGTGAAAAGATGAAATGTATTGTAGTAAACAAAACATGTGCAGACTAGAACCCAACAGTTTGTTTAATAGTAGGCAGAGAATAATTGTTGAATTTGCCATGTCCAAATTATTAGCAAATAGGTCGAATGTCATGTCAGTATGTTAAATGCTAAGGACAAAAGATTTGTTCATGTATTTGTTAGGTCGAACTTCTACACCGACAAGAAATTCTAAAGGTGATGCATGTCCATAAATGGGATTTCACATTTCATATTCATTTCATTTTATTGTGAGAAATGTTACGGTCCCAAAATTTATTTCCAAAAGCGCATGCAAAAGGGGAATTGTTATAATGTTATTGATTATTTTCTTATTAATCAAATGTACCTCTCCGCATTAATATGAGTCTCACTAATAAAATAATGACATATGTCATTTGGAGTATTTTTGAAAAAAATTCGAGATATGTTTTCATCTGATCACATCGGTTTTTGATTTTTGAAGAGAAGAGTCACTTATTATCAGATTGAAAGTCCGATTGGTTCCACTGTGCTCCAGCATTTTTTTAATTATAATTTGAAATTATTAATTTCTTATATTCCTGTATAATTTTTTTGAAAGACAAAAAATCGTAGATTTGAAAAAAAAAAGTTTACTCTATTTTTGTTTTCAAAATTTTCTTCTCAATTATGAGATGATTAAAAAAGAAAGAAAAATAAGTAAAAAGAAATCTTTCTTAGATTCGGGAACACATGTTAAAATTTTTAAAAATAAATAAAAATAGTACAGCAGAGTCATTATAATTAAGAAAAAACTCGAGAAAATCATACTATATAACTGTACTTTGTAATATAATAATATATTTTAAGGAAAATACTTGAGATCCCAAATTTTTATACCAAAAAATTTCTCAAATGTGATATGTCATATTAATATTTGACAATCTTTCTAATAATAATATATACGCCCACAAATTAAAATCAGTTATATGTTGATAAATTTTTTGGAAAGATATTTGGAGTAACTAGTAGTACTCATATTTTAAACTAAATTTTGGAAACTTTTAGCGTGTGACAGGGTCATGAATATGAATGATGAAACTGGGCGATTTTATTTTGGTCTACCAAAGGAAAGTGTTTGTCATTTTCAAAAAGAATTCAATTATGATGATTAGACAACAGCCCATTACTCTGTTATCAATCTTTTGAAAGGGCCCAGGAATAATTGAAAAAAAATAGACGCGTAATGACTGTCTTTTCTTTCGTCACCAGATTTCAGTTTCACACACCAAATTTTAATGTGATTTAACATTGTGGTACTGTTTACTCATGTACGAAATACAAAGGTACTCCTACACGAACTCAGTTGTGTATCAGTGCAGTTATGTATCAGTTAGGATCTTGAACTCTCTCCGACTGTAATAACACTTTGTTAATACAAATGACACGTGTCATTATTTTAGGTGACAAAATAGTTTAGATTTTGCAGAGATATTGTGTTCACTGAAATAATCAATAAATACAGTATTTTCAAAACTCACTTAATTTATATTAATTAATTTGGTCTTACTACAAATTCTGGGTTCTCAAGAAAATAAGATCCCAGCTTCTATCTTGAGAGAATTCAAGAAAAAATTAGATTTGTTTGTTACTTGTGAACTAAGGACCAGTGCATGTCTTATAGACTAGCAGCACGGGTTTACAAGACTTGTACTAAAATGTACTCTAGTAGGTACTAAAGTGGACATCGGGTATATCATGAGTCGTATGAGAAATATGAATGATAGATAAAGGATTTAACCCTCCTATAATTAGGAGAGATATTATTGGCCTCTTGATTGAGTGAGATTATGAAAGCATGGTCATGCTCAAATAATGATTTGTCTTGATAATCTACTCATGGATCAAGTAAATCCGGATTAAATATTGAAGAGGATGACTAAATACATGTCTCGAGTTTAATCTATAATATGTATGGTTAAAGGGATTATATTACACGAAAAATATTAATCACGAAAGGTTTTATCTAATCACGATTTAATTATTGTTTAATTGGGTAACAATGATGTATTACTAGATACCGCTCATTGTTTATAATTTTATTAGAGAATAAAATTATTGCCAATTAAATAATAGCCTATAGGGTCGCACAAATAGAGCACTTAATGGAATAGTTAATTTAAATTATGGATTTAAATTAATTGATGATTATTCGAATTTTATTATAATTAAGTAATACTTAATTGAGATAATATAAATTCGAATTAAAAAGAATGTTTTTGCCTATAATAATTAAGTATGACTTAGTTATTAATTAAATAATATAAATTCGTTTTTATTATTTAATCCAATACCTACTAGGGTCGGGCTTTGTTGTCATGGGTCTTTTTAATCAGCCATTATAAATACATAATGATAGGCTAAGATTAAACTACTTTCTAAAGTAACCTTTTTTTATTTCCATTTATAGCTTAACAAATATGTGCAGAATCTTGTAGGTCTGTGACCATCCTTTGTCTATTTAATCTTAGCCCTTGATCTTATATTCTTCCAGTTACGTTGTAGACTTTTCATTTTAGTGAATATATCGTTTGTTGACTGATAATCTTGAATCTTGAACTTGTGTGTATTCTGTATTTGAGAAGCATATCGAGATCTCCAGTTTGTTCTATAGAGAAATGACATCTCGATAAGTATAATGACTTATCGAGATCTCTGAGTTCTTTATAGGTAAACTTGGCTTGTCGAGATCTCTAAATCCTTGCATGTGAAATGACTTTTCGATATGTCTGAGATCTCTACATGTAGAAATGACTTGTCGATATCTCTGAGATCTCGATATACACATTTTGACTTGTCGATATCTCTGAGATCTCTATATGAGAAATTGGCTTGTCGATATCTCCGCATTTTCATTTGACTTGTCGATATCTCTGAGTTCTCTACATGCAGAAATGAATTGTCGATATTTCCAGTTCTCTACATCTTCATTTGACTTGTCGATATCTCTGAGACTTCTCTATAAGCCATTTTGGACTATTTGATAAGTCATTCTGGACTTCTCAAATGACTTCTCGATATAACTTGATATGTGACTTGTCGATATCTTGACTTAATTTTTTTTTCATAGAACAGTTTTATTCAACTCCAAACTTCTACACTTTTCTCTGAAGCATGATCATTGCTTGATCTTCTTTCAGAGTTTATTCCTTAGCTTGAATCTGTTCATAAAAAAAATCCTCCAGTCTAATCTTCTAACCTTTTTCCAGACTCAAGAAATACAATACAAAATACAAAATTGATTATCAAACAGCTAAATCTTAGGGTTGTCAATGTGATTTAGTCTTGTTATTATACATGCATGTCTTGCACGGCAATCTGCCCCAATTTGTGAGAAGATTGCTTATCACAAATTTATCCCTGATAACAAGACTAACACCAAGCTAAAATTAATTACGTAAAAATTGACAGATTGACAAATACAAACTTTTATACATTTGATGATTACATAAGTTCAACAATTACAGCCATTAAATGAATTTTTCATATCATGGTTCTTTCCTAATGAGGTCCTTAAACTTTACTAGTACTTGAAGTTCTTCAATTATTTATGTCCCTCTTAAGGCTTCCACCAACTTGAGTCATCCATCCAATGAGTAATTATTGAGGTAACCAGTCCTGAATTTTGAAAATCTGCCAACTTGAATATTTAGAAAATGTCCATCTTTAGAGATTCTAATCAGCCCCTTGCCTTTAGTTCATTTGACCTCTGTTCAAACATTTATATCTCCTTGGCATACTACCTTTCTCTTTCCTCCTTTCCAGCCTTTATCCTAGCATGTCTTTCATTTCTTTCTCTCAGACATCACAGCCTTCCACATTCTTGTACTTGTATCCTTGTCCTTCATCAAGCTAATCACCCCCTTCAATTCTTAGGTTGAGAATGTTTCCATTACTTCCCTTCGAAGCAAAATGAAGGAGTCATCCAAATAGTAGATTCTTACTTCTGACAAAGAGACAACCCAAACTTTGACTATTTCTTCAGATAATTGTTGAAAGTAGTCATCATCTGTTATGCTCATGTTTAGAGGTAGAAATTCATCTTGATTGAAGTAGTTCCAGATGACACCAGCATCAACTTGCATTTTCTTAGGTTTTCTCCCAACAGTCTTGAAATGAGTTTTGATTTGAGGTTTGAATGTAGGTAGGTTTGTGATTTTCTTTAGTGTGACTTGGATGGATCTGATTGGTATCTTGAGTAAGGAGTTTGTAGTTTGTTTATACAAGAATTTAGGTTTTTGAGGTTGGGTTGTAGTGTTTGTATGGCTTGGCTTGGAGATTTGAGTAGGTTTGATTTGAGAAATTTTCACTTCATGGACAATAATCTTCTTTGAATCCCCTTCTCCATCTCTCTTCTTTTTCTTCACATCATCCTTCTTGTCATCTTTACTCTTTCTCTTTTCATAAACCTTGTTGTCTGTTGCTTTAGAATATTGACTTGGATTTGAGCCAGAAGATTTTTGCTCATCCTTCCCCTGCTCATCATCATCCAAATTATCTTTATTGTTAATTTGGGCTCTAGTAAACAGGTCATCAATATTTCTCAAGTATCTTCCCAATATCTTGATTACTTCCTCATCTTCTATAGTCTTGTTCCTCTTTGTCTTCAAATCAGTCTCCAATATCATAATCAGGCGCAGGTTCCCCATGACACAGTGATCTGGAATCATGAAATGTCTGCACTTTTTGGTTGATGAATAGATGTAGGTCACTCCCTTGCTAGGTTGGAGATATGCTTCCAGAAAAGTAGCTACTTGAGCCTTCTTAAGTTCATTTAGTAAGAGAGTGTCATCTGAAATCACCCTGTTGACTTTGTTGAATAAGATGTCCAACCCAGATGCTCTTTTGGATATGAGATAGTTGAGAGACACATGCATAGATCTATCCACACCAGAGTCATTTATGTTGGCCACGATCCTCCTCTCTGCAAAGTTATCTCTTGTCACCATAATCACCCTTAGAAAGTTGATATTTCTGTCCAAAACCTTTTTGTAGATGAAGAAGTTGTTGGTTAGAGAAACCCTGAGAGCCCTGAGCAATTCATCAAATTCCCCTCAGCTGCTTTTTGTAGTCACTTTGCCCCAACATCAACTTGACTTTTTTGAGCTGTGGTTTGACTGGATGATGATTTAAGTAGTCTAGCTTCTATCTCCCCCTTAATCTTGGTAGCAGGCAAGATTAGAGGAGTAGGAATTTCAGGCCTAACTGCTTTTGGCAAGGCAGAAAAAGGAATGTTCAAAGCACCCATAATAGCTCCCAGAGAAACAAAATTTATTATAGGTGTTTGTGGGAGTCTACTAGGGACTTTATATCCTGCTGTTGATTTTTTAACATATTAGTGAGAGCATGAACTTGTGCTATAAGAGAGCCATTGCAGGCTTGAATAGTGGAAATATGTTGTTGTAGAGACTGTATTTAGAGATTCGTTGAGGTGGAGATTGGTTGTTGTGAGCTGGATGAGAGAGGAGCACCAAAAGTGGCTTGAACAGATTCTTTAATTCCCTCCATCAATCAGGTTGAAGGTTCATATTTGGCATTATGAAGTTGCTCCAACTTGACATTTGTGTCATTGTTCCTAGTGATTTGTTGTTGGACAACTTCATGAAGAGCCAGCAAAGATTGCTTTAAGTTTTTTATGCTGATCTCCACACCAGTCATATCAAACTTGGCCGTTTTCTCAGCAAATTTGTTGAATTTATTTTTTATCTCAATCTGAGATGGCACAAGTTGATCAATCCTATATGTGATCACCAATTTCCTGATCTTGTCTTGATGATTATCCAGTGTCTTTTCCAATGCTTTACCAATGAGATGAAAAGCTTTGAGCTGCGTCTTATAGACCTCTGTGATAACATCATATACTTCCTGTGGACTGGAAGCCTTGGCATTTCTTCCTAGGATGGTGACATATTCTTCTCTGAATCTAGCCAAGACCTCATCCATATCCAAACTGAAATCCTTAGATAGCCAAGCATCCATATTCTCATCCTGCTCAGCTTCATCAACAATCTTGTTCTGCTGTTCTTCAACATCTTCTTTATATGACAACAAGATAGCTTGATATCTTGATTGGACATGTCAGTTGTGAGTAACTGTTGGGTAACGTTTGCAAGGCCAACTAATTGGTCTACAAGGAGATTATTCATTGTAATTGGCTGAGATTGAGCATCCAGCAACCATTGAGAGATGAGGTGAGAGGGTTGTTGAGTAGTGTCGGAGGTAGACGGGATGTCTATTTAGTTTAAGATGGAGGGGACAAAGTTGGTAGGTAACCCTGTGACATGAGTCACGGTTGAACTCACAGTTGGAACTGTGATTATGATAGTGTGTTGTTCACCAATAATGGGAATCTCCATTTGAATTGAAGGGGATTTGACCAGGTCACTGTCATGTACCATGGCCTCAAACCCTTGTTCTTCTTGCAAAGAACTAGAACTTAAATGTGCTATACTTGCCTCCCCAATAGTTGGATCATTGGCAATTTTACTCCCAGCTTCAATTGACAATGCAATTTCAGCTAGGATTTTTAGGGGAGTTGTCCCTACTTGAGGAACCTCCAATTGAATTGGAGAGGATTTAGATAGCTACCCCTCAGGAATACTACCCTCAAACCTATCAATCTGTGAAGATTGTTAGGCACATGAAGGTGCTTGAGTAACACCCATGTAGTTTTGATGGTCTCATCAAGGTCTACCCCAGCTAGTACCCTCTCACCATCTAAATGTGGTTCCTGGGTGGTGATCACAGTTTCTTGAATTGTGTCACTTGGTGACAACACTTGAGAAGTGGATTCAAGTGTTTTATTATATGAAGAAGAAATTTGAGATATGAGATTAGTGATGTTAGCATTGAGTGTTGGCAGCTCCCCCTGAATGGATGAGGGATGTAACGACTCGTATACTTTTATATTATTTAAAAGTGTAATTATTAATTAACTAATTAAATAAAATATGTGTATTGATTTTGACCGCTATGTGTTGTTTTATTATTAACAATGTGTGATTTATGGTGTACTGGGTTGCTCGCGTAATTAATTATTGAGTTGTACTGAATTGTTTTCACTTTTAAAAGTGAATTTAATGCAAACTTATTTGTATAAATATTTGGAATGTCTCTAAAATTGTTTTTACGGTTTTATAATTACAATAATTATTTTTGAGATTTTATAAAATTTAGAAATCAATATTTCATCAATTATTTAGCCCTGTATGATTTTATGATTGCATTTATTTATACAATCCGTATTTAATTATAAAACTCTTCAAAAATTATGAAACTCATATTTATTTAAGTTTGGAATATTCCGAGAATTTTAAAATTATTTTGGGAATTTTTGGGATTAATTTCACCCGCGCGTTGATTCGTTTAATTGTTAAAAGCGGATATAAATTCTATTTCAAAACTTGTTTTAAAATTACAAAATTTACATTTTAATGAACTTCAGAATATTTATAATATTTTGAGACTGTTTCCGTAATTTTCTGAAATCATTTTAAGTTCACCTCTGTTCGTTAATTTTAAAACGCGGGTCAGACGCGCATTTAAGAAATGCATCTTAAATTGTGAAAAATTTATTTTATTAATTCCTAATTATTCTGAGAATTTTTAAAATTATTTTCAATATTTTTTGAGTTTTATTTGTTCACACCTCGGTTCGTAAATATCGAAACGAGGACTTAAAACCAGGCTTTCAGGTGGAGTTGGGACGCGTGTTCAGTTCTCAGGCTTGTATTGGTTTCGTGTCTGACTGTGATTTGTTGCGGATTGATAAGGATAGTAATAAAAAAATAAAACACACACACTCCTCACAACAGTCTCTCAATCTCTCTATACCTGACTCACATCTCTCTCTCATTAATCTCTCTCACGATTCTTTGTCTCTGGGTTTTCTCCCCTAGTGTTTCCTTTCTTCTCGGTGAGTCTGTTGCCATTTTCTTCTTGTTTGTCGGCGACATTCGCCACCGCCCTGTTGCCGCCGTTCTAGTTTACGGCAGTGGTTGTGGTGCGATGTGTGTACAGTTATGTGTGTGTCGTGTGTGAATTCCTGTGTTGCGCCTCCTCCCGGTGGTTGTTCTGTTGCTCCGCTTATATTTTTCGATTGTTTCCTTGCTTCCGTTGTGCGGTGGTTTTTGGCACGTGTGATTACACGCAGTCAATTGTGGTTCTTTTAATTATTTAATTATTTTATTTTCTGCAGGAATAAATTTGATTAGTATTCGTGATGTAATCTTCGTGCGGAAAATTATTTATTTATTGGTGAAATTTCGTGTGGAAACCCGAAATTATTCGGGCACCGACGAATTTTGCCACCGTCAATAAAAATTTCCGATGAGTTGACGATGGACTGTGATGATTATTCTGAGTCCTAATATTTTAAAATAAATAATTTAATTTGTAAAATTATTTTTGAAATGAGAAATTAGTTATTTTAAATCGAATTCGGGCACATAATTTTGATGGTGAATTGTGACTACTGGATTGATTGCTTGGGTAATTGATTGGTTGTGATTGTGATTTGACGTCGAATTGTTCGACGGGTAGGCCGATAAACATAGGAGGTGCTTCCCGAATTTTGAAAATTAAATTCAAAAATATGGGAACATATCATGTGATTATCGGGATTACTAGGTGAATATATATACACGTATATAATTATAAATAAGTATTTTGCAGGACCTACTGGTGTGTTGTGATAGAATATTTTGCAAAGTATATGACAACCCTATTTTCTCAAAGCTACGAGTATATGCATATCCCGGAAGTGTTTGTCGAAAAGATTTTCGAGAAAGTGAACCCTAATTGTTGCGTGTGTTATTATAATATGTATAATTTCGAGTCGGGTGTTATTCCTAATGAACTAACAATGAGATTTACAGAAGGGGGGTTGAATGTAAATCTCAAAACTTTTTCAAGTTTTGAGCAGTTTCAAAGGCTATGTGTTTAAGATAAACAAGTGTATGAATTGCTTTAAGCTAATACAGCAAGATATATATTCAAACACTAATGTAAAGAACACAACAGACCTTAAAAACTTTTCTGGTGGATTGTTGTTCCACCAGAGATGGTATTTCAGAAAATCTGTGATTCAAGAAGTTGATCACAGCTGCATCCTAGTACAAACTAGATAATTTTTCTCTCAAGATTTTTCTAAACAGTTCTGGAAAAATTCATTTCTAATTACTAGCTGCTACTTGGTTTATATATCACCAAGTTTACAAGTGAAGACAAAGATAAAAAGTACAATAATAAAATAAGTTCTCCACTTGTTTCTTCTCCATTTTACTCCAGTGCATTGTTGACTATTGCCTCTTTATACTAGAGTAGAACGGCTGCTTTTTCTGATGTTCCTGAAATAGGCTACCACATCTCAGTTGTCTCTGTCAACCCATGTGCCTCTGTTTGTAGGTACAACTACCACTTGTCAACTGCTATTTAACAGAACATCCGTTGAAGCCTTCATCCGTTGATGGCTTTATCCGTTGATGTGTTAGCAGTTGAAGCTCTATCCGTTGATGCACTCATCCGTTGAAGGATGTTATCCGTTGAAGCTTTAGAGACATCCGTTGAAGCTTTGTTTCTCATCCGTTGAAGGTCTTTAAGTTATCCGTCGACACCATTTCATTTATACAAAATTACAAGGCATGAAATACTTACAATTGGCCTTCCTATCTGCATATCCTCTAGTAGTCAACATGACTTATAATTTCCCTCAACATTTAAGAATTATATCTCAAATTCAGAGACTGAAATGTGCTACAACACTAGACTTATTTCTAAGTAAAGCTACACCATCAACGGATAGCCAAAATGGTCTTATCCATTGAGGCTACAAACACTAGATTTCTACTTAAGTGTTTTGTTAAACATATCATCAAACTAATGCACATATATTCCTAACATCGGGATTTGATATCGAATGGGTAGGTTTATTAGCGGGGATATGTCAAGTATACCTAGATGTCTAACATAGAGTATTTCGACTCCTGTAGGTTTTAGTCGGAAGACCTGAAAGCTGACATCAGACTAAAATTAACCTAGCGATCAGTAGACAAGCACAACGAGGTTCCAAGCGAAGGACCTGAGCGTTGAAGTCGGATCCAGGATAGTCTACTAATTAGGTGATAAAGCCCGAATGTTCGAGTCGATCCAAGATCAGTCAGTGATAGTTGTAAAGCTCTGCAAGGCAAGTACCCCTGACCATACTCTTATGGTTCAGTATATATGAATAGCTGTTATTTTATTCTCGTAATGGAACAGAACGTCTTAAATTACGTATCCCCTGTATTTGGAAATGTTGTTTAAAATTATGTTTTGGGGAAAAGTAACTTCTGAAAGCACCTATCTCTAAACGTGATTAAAATGAAAAGAAGTTTTGAATAGTGTGTGCTGTGACAGAATGGTTTTAAAAAGAGATAGGTGATAGTGATTTTGGAAACTGGATAAAGAGAATGTTTTGATCCACCTATGTCGTGGAATTTTGGAAAAAGGCAAAAAAGGAATTATGTTGATCTATTGGAATTGAGCAGGCGTAAGTGGTTGAGCGCTCTGTTTAACTGATTAGTCCAATATAGGGGAAATACCTAGCTAGTCTTTTCCCAAGTTCCGGAACACATTCTTTATTCTGGATGGCCGTTAGTCGTTGTCCAGTGAGGATAGACTGATCAGCTATCTTTACCCGTTGAACGTCCAATAGATTTGATTGATTCAGTTTTGAAATTGTTTACCAAATCAACTTGTTTGAGATAAATGATTTGAAAATGAAATAACATGCTAAGATTTAACTCTGAAATTTATACACAGCACACGACTGATATTGTTATTTTTCAGAGCATGCTAGTTTTGAATATCCAGTTTATGAATGTTTTACATGTTTTGCAAACGAGCTATAATCTATGTTCCTATCACTGTTTTACCATAAATTGCTTTGCTTGTTATTCACATAGTGGTACTGCTGAGTAATTGATTGCTCACCCTTGCAGAATATTTTATATATGTATTACAGATGCCTAGGAGATTCTTTCGTGGTAGTCAGGGCAGAATTCCAGCTTCTTCCGTGTCAGGCTCCTCTGAGGTAGTTGTGTTGGACCAAAGATGGTCTGTTGAGTTGTTGTATTAAGATAGTATTGTTCAGATTGTTTGGAGTAAGTTGGTTTTATAAGAGATGTAACCTAAGTCATACTTAAACCTGGAAAAAGTCTTGGTAAAGGGGTCGTGGTTATGTATAATTAGTGATTTGGATTATATTATGTTTATTATTATGGTTGTTGGTGACGTCAACTCCTGACCCCGGGGTTGAGGCCGTCACAGTTGGTATCAGAGCTACAGGTTTGAGTCCCTAATTTAGGTGAGGAGTAGAGTCAGAAGAGTGTATGAAGGTTTATATGAAGTGGTGAGGCAACAACTCAATCAGAGGAGCGAGTCTATGAGTTCAGTCAAGGGTTTCGGAGACGTTACCCTGACGTCTATTGAGGATTGGCTGGAACTACCCTAGCCTAGAGTACGTCTTCTTCGTATATGCATTATTGGTAACATCCGATAGAGATTTTTAGTTTTCCTCTCGAGAAAAACGAGTTTGATCGCGAGAATTCAGATTTTGCGCGGATCCTTGGTGTGTCAGCTATAAAGACACCCATATTTCCCTAAATATAGCATTTTCGATGTCAAGGAATGTTGATGGACCAAGTGTGCGACATCCGTGAGTTCAGATGGAGTGATAGTATACCGTGGCTGCTATGACAACCAAGTTTCATAGTGAATATGAACCAGTACTGTGGTTTATATCTTGAACCCTTAGACTTCTTCCTTGAGACGTATTTTGCTTCCGGATTAATTGTTTACTATCCCATAAGTTGCTTATTCTACTTGTTAGAAAGTTAAGAACGCGAAGTAAGCAGCTTAGGGTATTATTGATCTCATTATAAATCAGATTCTTCCCTTCTTATTTGTGAGTTTCTATTTAAAACATTGTTTCTTCCTCAGTGATTCTTTCGGTTGCTTGGGGCAAACAATGCATATAATTTGACTATCTGTCTGTGTGACAAAGGGTTTGGTGGGATGCCACCGAGTTATGTGTTGTGAACTGTGCGGTACTAAGACTGGCCATCTTATGTACTTGTATGGTTGCTCTCAATCATACCTACATCTTCTTCACTGTTTCTTCTTATTCGATTTCCTTGAGTTTGAAATTTCATTTGATATTCTATGATAATGAATTTCTGCGATTAGATGGTCCTCATTATTGAAAGCAAATAAGAGTGACTGTCAGGAAGAACGAAAGTCCTATATCACGGTGTTATTTAAGAATAAGGGTAACATCAAAGGTTCAAAATCTATCGGTGGAGTTCTAGCCTCGGGAAAATCAATTCAATGGTTGGTGTATTACGTGTAAGTGACAAGAAATCATCCTTAGAGGGATGGTTGGTTGAAATATGGACTATGGTGCTTAGTAGAGTCAGTGTTCCTTAAGCTTGACTTGATTTACCGGTTTGTTCTACATAGTGTGTGGCTGATATAGCCAGCCAACTTTTGTTGTATATCAGATCAGTTTAGCTATTGTACTTGAGTAGTGATGGGAAGTTGTTCAGTTGCTGTTATATTGAGGAGCCGTGCTACGGTGTTTAGTTTCTTTATATTTTAGTTTTCCTGTACTGTTGTTGATTCTGCTACTGTCATTGTTGCTATGGTTGCTAGTGCTGTTAATCTAGATTTCTTTTGTAAATGGACCCCAATATTAAAGACATGGGTATTATGATTGGGCAGCATTTTTCTGATACAGGTGCACCGTTTAAATGGTGATAGATTTTGTCAAATATTTTTGTTATGTTTTGAATAAACTCATTTATATATTTCAGGAAGATGCCACCCAAGAAAGCTACACAGTCTAAAGAAAATAGTAGTAGTTTTGTGGAGGGTCCAGCTATAAATGAAATTCTAGATTTGTTGCGCCAGCAGCAACAACAACAACAGCAGCAGTTAATCCAACAGGTTCAGCAGCAGCAACTACTGTTGCAGCAGCAACAACAAGGAGTGAACCAAAGTGTTAATTTCAAATCTTTCCAGAGTGTTAAACCTCCTGAGTTTAAAGGTGTACCTAATCCAGTAGCTGCTGGAGCATGGTTAAAAGAGATGGAGAAAGCTTTCAATCTTGTCCAAGTAAGTGAGAATCTTAAGACTGATTATGCAATTACTTCTTAAAGGATGAAGCGAATTACTGGTGGGAGTCAACTAGAGCGTTAGAAGGAGAAGGCCCTGTTCCATGGGCTAGGTTTACCGAATTGTTTTTGGAAAAGTATCTTCCTGACTGTGTACGGAATCAAATGGAGATTGAGTTCCTAGAATTGAAGCAAAGAGACAGAAGTGTAGCTGAGTATGAGGCTAAGTTTACATAATTAGCTAGAGTTGTACCGCACTATGTACACTCTGAAGCCCATAAGGCAAGAAGGTTTCAACAGAGGTTGAAGCCTGAGATTCGCAGTGGAGTTGTGGCATTGCAACTCAAGACATATCCTTCCGTAGTTCAGACCGCCTTAGTAATTGAGATTGATCAGAAGTTAGCCGCTAGAGAAAAAGAAGATAAGAAGCGAAAGATAGATGATGTGGAATGAGCATCAGATCAAGAAGGATCTAGCCAGAAGTCTCAAAAAAAGGTTGGTAGGAATAAGAATAAGGAATTTAGAGGACAAAGTTTTTCTTTAAACATGCCTAATAACACCTCAGTCAGCTCTAGCCAAGTCAAGTCGGCCAGGTCGCCTATATCGGAGTGTAGGCAATGTGGTAAAAGGCATGGTGGAGTGTGTAAAGCAAATACTAAATATTTCAGGTGTGGACAGAAAGGAAATTATGCGTCAAAGTGTAAAGTGGAAAATCCAGGAATCACATGTTATAATTGTGGCAAGGTGGGACATGTGGCCAAGAATTGTAGAAATGCTTCCCGAGATACCATGGGAGGTAGTGCATCAAAAGGTTTGGCATTCAGTACACCTAAGGCTGAGACTTATAAGATGAGAAAAGGTCAACTGCTCAAGACCCTGACAAGAAACCAGAGCAATGATTAATTACCAGAAGAAGCAAATAGTAATATTTCTGGAAGCTGATATTAGGATGAGTATCCGAGGGCATAAGTAAGAATGTAAGGCATAAGTAGCGCATGCCGTGGATATCAAGAAGGAAGCACCTAAGTTGAAAGGAATCCAGATAGCAAATGAAGTCCCAAAGGTTTTACCGGATGACTTACCAGGATTACGTCGAAGCATGAGATATAATCTCTCATTGGTTACTGTACAGAGTCGGGCTGGTGTCAAAAGCCCCGTATCGTATGGCCAGTAGGAATCAAGTAATCAGTTAAGGAAATTTCAGGATTGTGGGATGAAAGAATAATGAGACAAGTTGTATTCCGTGTTGTGTACTGATGTGGTCTATAGAAAAGAAGAGTGGATGTATGAAGTTACGAGCTGATTATCAGAAGCTGGAAAAGTTAACGTATAGGAATAAGTAATCCCTGCATAGAATTGATTATTTATATGATTCAATTAAAGGATCATGTTGGTTCTTGGAGGATGACCTAAGATCAGGCTACCGCCAGCTAAAGGTAAGCCTGAGGTCATACTAAAGATTGTGTTTAGAGTAAAGTATGGATATTATAAGTTCTAGTAATGTTATTTGGATTAACAAATGCACCAGTCGCGTTTAAAGGTTTATTGAATAGAGTGTATGAGAAGCACTTGTATAAGTGTAATTGTATTTATTGATAAAATCCTCACCTATTTAGAATCTAGAGAATCCATATAGAACGCCCAAGGATTTCCCTATGAAGGTTAAAAAGAGAGCGATTGTATGTTAAGATTTCAAGGTATGAATTTTGGTTGAAGTTACCAAAAGATTATGGTTACCCTATCAACGACCACTCAAACAAAGTCAGTGTAGTAGAAGATATGTAATTAAGACCCCTGAAGAGTTAGCAAAAAGAATCGGAAAAAGTGGAAGTGGAAGTTTGAACAACCGAGGGTGATAAGAAGTCACTATATGAAGTTCATCCTCAATCTAAGTTGATTGAAAAGATAAAGGAATTGTCAGGTCCTGAACCAGTTTACTGGATTGTGAATACGGAATATTGATTTGGGAAAGGTTAAAATTAACTCATGATATACAAAGGGCGAATGCGGATTCGTATCGGAAGGATATAGAGATAAAAGTTGGGACATTAACATCGCTGGAAGTTTCGCCTTGGAAAGGAATAGTAAGATTTGAGCATAAAAGTAAGCTAAGCCTTAGGAATTTCGGATCGTGTGAGGAATTGAGAAAAGTAAGTAAGGTCGTCTATGAGCTAGCGTTGTTTCCATAGCGGCAGCATACTCCTAGGGTGTTTTGCGTCTTTGTGTCAAAGTAGTATATTCTTTATTTAATTAAAACAGGGTGTATGACCCAGTCTAGATCCTAGATCATAGAAAACGAGACCTCGGGAATAAGTCTATTCCAATAGTAAATATTCTTTGGAGAAATTCTCGAGTGAAAGATTCCACGTGGGATTTAGAGTCAGATATGCTTGACAAATATCCTCACTTGTTAGGTTAAATCAGATCCTGAGGACATAATCTTTTTAAGGGAGGGAAGAATGTAACGACTCGTATACTTTTATATTATTTAAAATGTAATTATTAAATAATTAATTAAATAAAATATATGTATTGGTTTTGACCGCTGTGTATTATTTTATTATTATCTATGTGTAATTTATGGTGTACCGGGTTGCTTGCGTAATTAATTATTGAGTTGTACTGAATTGTTTTCACTTTTAAAAGTGAATTTAATGCAAATTTATTTGCATAAATATTTGGAATGTCTCTAAAATTATTTTTACGGTTTGATAATTACAATAATTATTTTTGGAATTTTATAAAATTTAGAAATCAATATTTCATCAATTATTTAGCCATGTATGATTTTCTGATTGCATTTATTTATAAAATATTTATTTAATTCCAGAATTCTTCAAAACTTTTGAAACTCATATTTATTTAATTTTGGAATATTCCGAGAATTTTAAAATTATTTTGGAAATTTTTGAGATTAATTTCGCACGCGCGTTAATTCTTTTAATTGTTAAAAGCGGGTATAAATTGTATTTCAAAACTTGTTTTAAAATTACAAAATTTACGTTTTAATGAACTTCGGGATATTTATAATATTTTTAGACTGTTTCTGTAATTTTCTGAAATCATTTTAAGTTCACCTCGGTCCGTTAATTTTAAAACGCGGGTCAGATGCGCATTTAAGAAATGCATATTAAATTGTGAAAATTTTATTTTATTAATTCCTAATTATTTTGAGAATTTTAAAAATTATTTTCAATAATTTTCGAGTTTTATTTGTTCGCACCTCAGTTCGTAAATATCGAAACGCAGACTTAAAACAAGGCTTTCAGGTGGAGTTGGGACGCGTGTTCAGTTCTCAGGCTTGTATTGGTTTCATGTTTGGCGGTGATTTGTTGCGGATTGATAAGGATAGTAATAAAAATATAAAACACACACACACACTCTACACAGCAGTCTCTCAATCTCTCTGTACCTCACTCGCCTCTCTCTCTCTCTCTCAATTAATCTCTCTCACGATTCTTTGTCTCTGGATTTTATCCCCTGTGTTTCCTTTCTTCTCGGTGAGTCTGTTGCCATTTTCTTCTTGTTTGCTGGCGACTTTCGCTGCCGCCGTTCTAGTTTACGGCAGGTGGCTGTGGTGCGATGTGTGTGCAGTTATGTGTGTGTCGTTTGTGAATTCATGTGTTGCGCCTCCTCCCGGTGGTTGTTCTGTTGCTCCGTTTCCGATTATTTTCGTGCTTCTGGTTTGCGGTGGTTTTTGGCGTGTGTGATTACACGCAGTCGATTGTGGTTCTTTTAATTATTTTATTTTCTGCAGGAATAAATTTGATTAGTATTCGTGATGTAATCTTCGTGCGAAAAATTATTTATTTATCGGCGAAATTTCGTGTGGAAACCCGGAATTATTTGGGCACCGACGAATTTTGCCGTCGTCAACAATGATTTCCGATGAGTTGACGGTGGACTGTGATGATTATTCTGAGTCCTAATATTTTAAAATAAATAATTTAATTTGTAAAATTGTTTTTGAAACGAGAAATTAGTTATTTTAAATCGAAGTCGGGCACATAATTTTGATAAAATTTTGATGGTGAATTGTGACTAAAGGATTGATTGCTTGGGTGATTGATTGGTTGTGATTTTGATTTGACGTCGAATTGTTTGACAGGTAGGCCGATAAACAGAGGAGGTGCTGCCCGAATTTTTGGAAATTAAATTCGAAAATACGGGAACATATCCCGTGATTATCGGGATTACTAGTCGAATATATATACACATATATAATTATAAATAAGTATTTTGCAGGACCTACTGGTGTGTTGTGATAGAATATTTTGCAAAGTATATGACAACCCTATTTTCTCGAAGCTACGAGTATATGTATATCCTGGAAGTGATTGTCGAACCGATTTTCGAGAATGTGAACCCTAATTGTTGCGTGTGTTATTATAATATGTATAATTTCGAGTCGGGATTTGATATCGAATGGGTAGGTTTGTTAGCGAGGATCTGTCAAGCATACTTAGACGTCTAACATAGAGTATTTCGACTCCTGTAGGTTTTAGTCGGAAGACCTGAAAGCTGACGTCAGATTAAAATTAAGCTAGCGATCAGTCGACAAGCGCAACGAGGTTCCAAGCGAAGGATCGGAGCGTTGAAGTCGGATCCAGGATAGTGTACTAATTAGGTGATAAAGCCCAAACGTTCGAGTCGATCCAAGATCAGTCAGTGATAGTTGTAAAGCTCTACAAGTCAAGTACCACTGACCATACTCTTATGGTTCAATATATATGAATAGTTGTTATTTTATTCTCGTAATGGAACATAACGTCTTTAATTACATATCCTTTGTATTTGGAAATGTTGTTTAAAATTATGTTTTGGGGAAAAGTAACTTCTGAAAGCACCTATCTCTAAACGTGATTAAAATAAAAAGAAGTTTTGAATAGTGTGCTGTGACAGAATGGTTTTAAAAAGAGATTGGTGATAGCGATTTTGGAAACTGGATAAAGAGAATGTTTTGATCCACCTATGTCGTGGAATTTTGGAAAGAGGCAAAAAGGGAATTCAGTTGATCTATTGGAATTGAGTAGGCGTAAGTGGGTAATTCGGTTGGGCGCTCTGTTTAACCGATTAGTCCAGCATGGGGGAAAGACCTAACTAGTCTTTTCCCAAGTTCCGGAACACATTCTTTATTCTGGATGGTCGTCAGTCGTTGTCCGTTGAGGATAGACTGATCAGCTATCTTCACCCGTTGAACGTCCAATAAATTTGATTGATTCAGTTTTGAAATTGTTTACCAAATCAACTTGTTTGAGACAAATGATTTGAAAATGAAATAGCATGCTAAGATTTAACTCTGGCATTTATACACAGCACACGACTGATATTGTTATTTTTCAGAGCATGCTAGTTTTGAATATCCAGTTTATGAATGTTTTACATATTTTGCAAATGAGCTATAATCTCTGTTCCTATCACTGTTTGATCATAAATTGCTTTGCTTGTTATTTATATAGTGGTACTGCTGAGCAATTGATTGCTCACCCTTGAAGAATATTTTATATATGTATTACAGATACCTAGGAGATTCTTCCGTGGTAGTCAGGGCAGAGTTCCAGCTTCTTCCGTGTCAGGCTCCTCTGAGGTAGTTGTGTTGGACCAAAGATGGTTTGTTGAGTTGTTGTACTAAGATAGTATTGTTCAAATTGTTTGGAGTAAGTTGGTTTTGTAATATATGTAACCTAAGTCATACTTAAACCTGGAAAAGGTCTTGGTAAAGGGGTCGTGGTTATGTATAATTAGTGATTTAGATTATATTATGTTTATTATTATGGTTGTTGGTGACGTCAACTCCTGACCCCGGGGTTGAGGCTGTCACAAGGGAGCTTCAAGTGATGTGCTCTCAGTGTTAGTTCCAACCTTATTCCTTCTTTCATTAACTTGAGAGTGCTAAAGTTGGGGTGTAGACTCTTTACAAATTGCACTAGGGAGAGTGCTTTGTTCAATAGAGAAACCATGTTGAGAGGATGCCTCTAGATTCTGTTTAATTCCCTATTTTACAACTACATCCTTTTGGGAGGATACAGAGGTGGTTTGTTAGATATATTTGATAATGTCATGGCTAATATAATTTATGTTTAAATTTCAGATCTTACTTAAAAGGACAAATCAGTACTTAACCGTTGATCAGTACTTATACTGGAAGTCAGGACTTAAGGATATCAGTACTTATATTATCAGGAGATAATCATCAGAAGTTAGATATCAGAACTTAAGTGCTGAAGGACGATCAGATAAGGACAGTAGCTGATTAAAGGGAAGAAGATCAAGATAAACATAAGAAGAGATATGCTTGAAGAAGGAGTTCCGTGAAGAATGAATTACTTGGAAGAAAAGATATCTGATTGATATATTTTAGGAAGCAGAATTATATTCCATATTAATTAGCGATTATCTTGTAACTGTGTAGTATATAAACACAGACATAGGGTTTACACTATAAGTGTTATCATATTCGAGAAGATTATTCATTGTAACCCTAGCAGCTCTCGTGATATTTGTTCATCACTGAGAGGTAACAGTTTCATACTGTAACAGAGTTTATTGTTTCAATAAAGTTTGTTTTCTGTTACTTAAGATTTTAAAGTTCGATTTGATTGTATTATACACTGTATTCACCCCCTCTACAGTGCGTGTGACCTAACAAGTGGTATCAGAGCCTATCTGTTAACACACATACAGTTAAAGATGCAAACACAATCATGTCTGACACAGAAACTCCAACTAAGCCTACCAAAACTGAGGAACCACTAAAGACACAAATTCAGAGTCGGTATGAGACCATCAGAGTTCTCATACTGAGACCATCTGAATATCCCATATGGAAGGTGAGAATGACTATGTTCCTGGAAGCAACAGATCCAGAATACCTTGATAGAATCAAGGAAGGGCCTCACAAACCAATCAATCTTGCTGTTGCAGTTGCAGGTGAAGCAGCAAAGACTGTACCAAAGGAAAAGATTGATTATACTGCTGAAGATATAGCATCAATTGCTAAGGATGCTAAGGTACGACACTTACTACATAGTGCCATTGATAATGTAATGTCAAACAGGGTAATCAACTGCAAGACTGCTAAGGAGATATGGGATGCTCTGGAAATAAGGTGTCAGGGAACTGACACAATTAAGAAGAACAGGAAGACAATACTCACTCAAGAGTATGAACACTTTGACTCAAAGACTAATGAGTCATTGAATGATTTATATGATAGATTTGTCAAACTTTTGAATGATTTGTCATTAGTTGACAAAGAGTATGATCTTGAAGATTCAAACCTTAAATTCTTGTTAGCTCTTCCTGAATGCTGGGATTTGAAGGCAACAACAATAAGAGACAACTACAATCTTGATGAAACAACTCTTGATGAAATCTATGGAATGCTCAAGACTCATGAACTTGAGATGGAACAAAGAAGCAAGAGGAAAGGAGGAAAGTCAAGGACAATTGCTCTTAAGGCTGAAGAAGAATCCCCCAAAGCAGCTTCCTCAAGGAAAGACAAGGGTAAAGCTCTTGTTATAAAGTCCGATACTGAGTCATCAAGTTCTGAAAGTGATGATGACTCAGATTCTGAAAGCTTGCCTGAGACTGATGTTGATGAGGAGATGATGAAGCTGTGTGCTCTTATGGTGAAAGGAATCACAAAGATTGCATACAGGAAGTTCAGGAAGGGAAATAAGTTTTCCAAGAAAGGCATAAGTTCTGATAAGAAGAATTTCAGAAGATCTGAAGGCAGAGGAGGAAAGTCTGACAGAGGAGATTATACCAATGTTAAATGCTATAACTGTGGTGAGAAAGGCCACATATCTCCTGATTGCAAGAAGGTAAATGGTGACAAAGGCAAGGCTCTTGTCACAAAGCAGAAAAGCTAGACAGACACCTCATACTCTGAAAGTGAGGAGAACTATACATTAATGGCAAATGCTGATAAAAAAAGTGCTGAGAGCAGTTCTGAAGCTGCTGAAAGAAAGGTACCTCTGACTACTTATGCTTTTCATACTGATGATATTAATGAGTTGAGAAGATATCTTAAAACCATGTTTGTTAGTTATAGAGATCAAACTTTAACATGTGAAAGATTAACTTCTGAAAATCTTGCTTTTAAGAAAAGAAATGATTTCTTAGAAAAAGAGTCAGTCATGTTTCATCAAACTCAGAAGGATAGAGATGATGCTTTCTATGTTAGGGATGAAGTGCTAAAAATGAATGAATCTCTAAAAACTGAGTTAGAAAAGGAAAGAGAGATTATCAGGACTTGGACTAATTCTGGCAAAACAACTCAAAATTTGCTAAGTAGTGGAAACTGGAAAGAGGGCTTAGGTTATGGAGAGGATAAGAATGATAAAGGAACTGAAGAAATTAAGCCTGTTGTTAAGCAAAAGCCAAAGTTAAAACCTGTTAAGTTTGTAACTGTAAAGTCTGAAAATGAGAAATCAGAAGTTAAAGAGGAATTAACTTCTGACAAACTAAAACAGGAAAAGACAGCTAAAGTAAACATAGGCTTAATGACAAAGAAGCAGCTTAAGCATAAGCTGAAAGATGTTAAGAATGCAAACAAGGTAAAATCACCTAGGAAAAATAGGAATGGAAAGGAAGGTGTGAATAAAAGCAATGATTATAAACCTGTTCCTGATGCTCCTAGGAAAACATGTCATAACTGTGAAAGTTCTAATCATCTGGCTTCTTTTTGCAGGAAGAATAAGAATATTAACTCCTTACCTTCAAAATCAGGAGTTAAGAGTCAGTCTGTTAGATACAAACCACAAAATCCTTGTTTTCATTATGGTAGTTTATGGCATTCCATTTATACTTGTAAGGAATATCATAGTTTGTACTATAATTATTATCAAATAAAACCTTCTTTGAAGAAAGTTTCCATTGTTCCTTCCAGTGTAAATTCTGATTCAAAGTCTGATAATGTAAGTTCTGAAAAGAAAAATGTTAACATAAACTCTGATGTTAAATCCGCTGCAAATGTTAACAAACTTAATAAGACCAAATGATCCAAGCAAGTTCGGGTCCTTAAAACTAATAATAAGTGGTCTTTGTGATTGCAGGGCAACAGGAAAAATATTCTAGTTCTGGATAGTGGATGTTCAGGACATATGACTGGAAATAAGGCCCTGCTATCAGACTTTGTGGAGAAAGTTGGCCCAAGTGTTTCCTATGGAGATGGCAACATTGGAAAAACATTGGGATATGGCAATATCAATCTTGGGAATGTCATAATTAAAGAAGTAGCTCTGGTCTCAGGACTTAAACACAATCTGCTGAGTATAAGTCAAATCTGTGACAGAGGTTATCATGTTGATTTCTTTGAAGAACACTGTGAAATTGTGAGTAAATCTAAAGGCAAAGTTGTTCTAAAAGGATACAGGCGTGGTAACATTTATGAAGTTAAGCTTTCAACAGTACTGATGGTTCTGCAATCTGTCTGATGAGTAGAGCATCAATTGAAGAAACTCTCTCATTTAAATTTCAACAATATAAATGAACTGGTCAAGAAAGATCTTGTGAGAGGATTGCCAAAGTCAGTATTTGCTCCTTATGGTCTTTGTGATTCATGTTAGAAGGCCAAACAAAGAAAATCTTCATTCAAGAGCAAGACTGAATCATCAATTCTTGAGCCTTGTCATCTACTACATGTTGATCTATTTGGTCCAGTGAATGTCATGTCCATTGCAAAGAAGAAATATGCGTTGGTCATAGTGGATGAGTTCACCAGATACACATGGGTGTATTTCTTGCACACAAAAAGTGAAACTGCATCTATCTTGACTGATCATGTCAAACATCTGGATAAATTGGTCAAAGATTCTGTGAAAATCTTAAGGAGTGATAATGGTACTGAGTTCAAGAATTTGATGATGGAAGAGTTCTGCAAAAATCATGGAATAAAGCAGGAATTTTCTGCTCCTGGAACTCCACGGCAAAATGGAGTTGTTGAAAGGAAGAATAGAACTCTCATTGAAGCTGCACGTACAATGCTTGAAGAAGCAAAGCTTCCAACCTATTTCTGGGCTGAAGCTGTGCAGACTGCTTGTTTTACTCAAAAAGCAACACTTATTAACAAGCATGGAAAAACACCATATGAGATGGTGAAGAAAAAGAAGCCAAATCTGAAGTACTTTCATGTATTTGGATGCAAGTGTTTTGTTCTCAAGACTCATCCTGAACAGCTATCCAAGTTTGATCTAAAAGCTGATGAAGGAATCTTTGTTGGATATCCACTTTCCATAAAAGCCTTCAGAGTCTATAATTTGAGAACAAAAGTGGTCATGAAATCTATCAATGTCTCTTTTGATGACAAGAAGATTACTGGTCTTGAAGATTTCATTGACCATGATCAGCTGAGATTTGAAAATGAAGACTCAAATTCTGATACTGAAAATCCTGACAGTCTAAGTCCTGATACTGTAAACTCTGATGGATTAGACTCTGATGTTATTGAAACTGTGGTGACTACGTCAAAGGAAGATGCACCTATGCAGGGGATCATACTCAAGATCCTACCACATCTCAAGAAACATCAGAACATACATCTGGCTCTTCAAATCTGATTCGTCAAGTTCTGATAAGCCAAATTCTGATAGTGCTGAAAATCTAAATTCTGAAGAATCCAACTCAGAGAGCATAGTTTCAGGGGGAGCATCAGAAAATGAAAATGAAGACAGCATGGATCATGGGGGAGCATCCAGTTCTAGAGAAAACCTTCCATCTGCAAGGAAGTGGACAAAGTCACATACACCTGATTTGATAATTGGAAATCCTGATACAGGTGTCAGAACTAGAACAGGTACTTCAAATGAATGTCTTTACAATTCTTTTCTTTCTCAGACTGAGCCAAAGAAAGTGGAAGAAGCTCTTCAAGATGCTGATTGGGTGCAAGCAATGCAGGAAGAGTTAAATGAATTTGAAAGAAACAAAGTCTGGACCCTAGTGCCAAGACCAAAGAATAGATCTGTTGTTGGTACAAAGTGGGTGTTCAGAAACAAAACTGACAGTGATGGCATAATTACAAGGAATAAGACAAGGCTGGTTGCAAAAGGATATTCTCAACAGGAGGGAATTGATTATGATGAAACATTTGCACCAGTTGCTAGGTTAGAAGCCATAAGGATATTTTTGGCTTATGCTGCTCACAAAAAGTTTACTGTCTTTCAAATGGATGTGAAAAGTGCTTTTCTCAATGGAGAATTGGAGGAGGAAGTATATGTTGAACAACCTCCAGGCTTTGTAGATTCCAAACATCCAGATTATGTCTACAGGCTTGATAAAGCACTTTATGGACTTAAGCAAGCTCCTAGAGCATGGTATGAGACTTTAGCTCAGTTTCTTCTGGAAAGTGGATTCAACAGAGGAACAATAGACAAAACACTGTTCTACCTCAACCACGGAAAGGACTTACTTCTCGTCCAGATTTATGTTGATGATATCATTTTTGGGTCTACAAATGACAGACTTTGCAAGAAGTTTGCTAAACTAATGCAGTCAAGATATCAGATGAGTATGATGGGGGAACTTAGCTATTTTCTGGGCCTTCAAGTCAAGCAGAATGAAGAATTCACTTTTATTTGTCAAACTAAGTACACTAGAAACTTGCTAAAAAAATTCGAAATGCAAGATTGTTCAAGTGCATCCACTCCCATGGCCACCGCAACAAAACTGGATAAGGATACTGGTAAATCAGTAGATATTACTGATTACAAAGGTATGATTGGCTCTCTACTCTATCTAACTGCTAGTAGACCTGATATCATGTATGCTACCTGTCTTTGTGCAAGATTTCAAGCAGATCCAAGAGAACCTCACTTAACAGTTGTGAAAAGAATCTTTAAGTACCTTAAAGGAACAGCTGATCTGGGATTGTGGTATCCTAGAGAATCAGATTTTAAACTAATAGGTTACTCAGATGCAGATTTTGCAGGTTGCAAAATTGACAGGAAAAGCACAAGTGGAAGCTGTCAATTTCTTGGAGGCAGATTGGTTTCTTGGTTCAGCAAGAAACAAAAGTCAATTTCCACATCAACTGCAGAAGCAGAGTATATTGCTGCAGGAAGCTGTTGTGCACAGATTCTTTGGATGAAGAATCAGTTACTGGATTATGGGTTAACATATTTCAAAATCCCTATTTACTGTGATAATCAAAGTGTTATTGCTATGACAGGTAATCCAGTTCAACACTCTATGACAAAGCACATCAGCATCAGGTACCACTTCATAAGGGAACATGTGGATGAAGGTACAGTGGAATTGTACTTTGTTCCAACAAATCAACAACTAGCAGATATCTTCACAAAACCACTGTGTGAAGCCACTTTTACAAGATTGGTAAATGAACTTGGAATGGTTTCAGGTTCTTTTTCTAAATCTGTCTAGTTTTGTTCTGTTTCATTAGACTTTATGATCAGTATTTACAGAATGTAATCTCTTTGTGTATTCTGTGATTAATTGAAATATGCGCTCAAGTACTGATTGTTGTCTGATATATGTTTCTAAACTCTGATAAGTGATATGTCTGTTTAAGTAACTATTCAATCCTATGAGGATAACTATGCTAGATACTGACCTAGTAGTCTTTAATAAACAAATAATCCCATGTAAGAAGTAATTATTTTTGTGGAAATCTTATGACACAAGCAAATTCTGATAATTGAGCTTAGTTGTGTTTACTTTGTTTATCTTATTACTAAGTCACAAATTAAAATAATGCTACTCATCTGTTAAGTTCTGATACTAGTAAATCTGCTGAATGTACTAAGTGCTGATAAACCTCAATTATAAAAAGAAAAAGCAAAAAGATCAAAGAATAAAATCGGGTACTCCTTTGAGATCTAGAGTAAAAATGTGGAAGGGACGACCCAAGTGCATTGCTGGTATTAAGTAAATATGCATTAGAAAAGCAAAATATTTTCTTGGTGACTTTTCACACTCTATGATTACTAGAGAAATACTCTGATAATAGCATAAATTCTGATAAGCAGTCGTGACTCACTTACACTGAGAAGCCACTGTAAAATAGAATTTAAAAAGATGCATAAAATTAGCATAAAACAATTGAGGAGGACTCAAGCATGAACTCATTCATCAGTAGGTTTCAGGATACTGACAGCTCTTTAGCAAATTTTTAGTTATGCCTTATTTCTAAGATGTACTGAAGTGAATCAAACTTTACTCCTTGTCTGAAATTTAGCTTAATGCACACACTAATCACTCCATCTGAATGATGAAAATTACTGTGGTGGTCTATGTTGTTTTAGATAAACAGTCATTGTGTCATTTTGCACTAACTCTGAGGACAAGTTCTGGTTGCATATTCTGACGATTAAGTTCTGAAGAGTATAACTCAGAACTTGTATGAGGATTTACTCAGATAGGCATTTTTTTTCGAGTTAAGAAATTATGTTCTGATGACTGTTAAGTGCTGATATAAGTCTAAGTTCTGATATTACAGTCTAATTCTTTACTTGACTTATCTGTGGATAAAATTTGATAACAGTCTCGGTTCAAACTAGAATATGTTGAAATGGAAGATTAATAGTCACTATGGTTAGGGTTAATGATATCCGTACTTGAACAGTCCACTTTTACTTGTTTCTTGTGCGCATTCAACCATGTTTTCTCCTTCCAATGAATGTTATTCTTTTTCCAAGTCTGGGGAGATGAGGTAGAATTAATTCTACCTGTCAGCATTAAATACTTTTACGTCTCCTGGCATTCTCTTGCCTATATAAGCAGCCACTTCACATCAGCCTTCCCATCAAATTCTTTCTCACAAACTTACCTTCATACTTTTTCTTTCAAAAACACAATGGTCAGATACAACATGTTTTTGAACTACCAAAACTTCAATATGGAGCTAAGTTGTGCCGACTGGCAGCAGGAATGGCACGTCACGGCCATTCCTGAGGAGATATGGGACTCTGTCCCACATGAGGTACTGACCCACCTCCTGTTCTTCTATATGGACTACCATCGCCATCTGGAGCGATTGGAGGAGGAAAGGCTGGAAGCTCTCCGCCAGCAAGAGCGAATCATCCGACTCGCCATTCTGTTTGTCGAGAGCAGGAAGAATAAATGATTTAATCTCATCTTCTTCCTGTTCTTCTTCATCATCAGCCTTGCCCTGCTTCTTGAGCTAGGACTAAGGCTGTTGATGTTAGGTTTAGTGGCTTAGGGAAATCTTGTATAAGTACTGATGTAATTTCAATTTCATGAATGTATTCTCTTGATATATTAATGAAATTTATTTTTGTTTCAAGATTTTGTCTCTAAGTTATCTTGTAATGCATTGATAAATCCTGATAATTATTCATATTCTGAAGACCATATAAATTCTGTTATCATTTAAGTTCTGATTTTCCTTTGTCAGTACTTACTCATATAATTTATCTTGGTCACTTTAACTTGATTTCTTTTCAGAATATTAATGTTGCAGTGAAAATAATTCAATAAGTGGGAACGGCTTCACTTTTGAATTAAAACTGTTTCACCTTAATTAATGGAATATCTGGGTAAGTGGAACGGTTTTTCTTTTTTCCTTGAAAACAGGCGAGTGGGTAAGTAATAATTACTATTTTCTCGAGCCCAGTAACTATCCGTTATTACTGCATGTCTGACAGGTGTCCAACGGTAACATTTTTTCAGAGTATAAGTACGACAGAGAGAGGATTTCTTTAATCTTTTATTTCCTTCATATTTTTTTTCTCTCTACTTACTTTTACTCTCACTTTCTCTCTTCTTTTCTCGTTGGTTTTTCATACAGACAGTTTATCAAACACCTAACAGGCACTTTTCCATCTCAATTTTTCACATGGCACCTAAGGATTTAATCATTAATGGAGCTAAGTTTGTTCCAAATAACTATGCTGCAATTCTTGATCATGCTGAAGCTCCATCTGAATTGCACTTTGTGCAAGATCTTCTTGCACACAGTGAGATTGGGTATGCATTAACCCAGCCTTCAGTCTTTTCAAGCCAACAAGTTCTGACATTTTGGCGGACTGGGCACTTTGATGATGGTGGTAAACATGGCACTCCCAGTATTGTTTTCGAAGTGGGTGATTCATCTTATGCAGTTACTCCTGGTACAATACGCAGGGCTCTACATCTCCCAGAAGAGTGTACATTTTCAATTCCAGAGGAATCAGCTCTTCAGAAGTTAATGGCTAATTTGGGACATGAAAAGAGTTTGGAAAAACTTGGGCAGTTGAAACGGGCTCATATCAGAAGAGAATGGAGCTTCTTCTTCGACTGCATCACCAAAGCTTTTGGGAACAAATGTTCGAATTTTGATGCTATCCCAATTCTGAGTCAGCACATCGGGTATGCTATTATCAATCAAACTCATTTTGATTTTGCAACTGGTATAATTGGTTTTATTGGGGATAGGATGACAGAGGATAGGAATGTTGTCTATTTTGTTAGATTCTGTCAACTTATGTATACTTTTTGTACTGATGAACCTCAATTAGTCAGTTCCTCAACCCCACCTTTTAAAGTTACAAAACGCTACTTTAATGACCTGGTAAATGCTGACACTAAGAAATCAGTGGTTAGACCATTACAGATTCCTCAGTCTGTAAAACAGATCCTAGTAAATATTGATCCTGATACTTATAGATCTGTTTACTCTGATGTCCAACCAACAATAAACACCCAAAAACCATCATCCTCAGCACCTACCACTCATTCTACTCAACCTACCCTCAGGACATATCTCAAATCCTATCTCTCTACTTCACAGACTGTTCAACCCTCATCCTCAGCACCTACTGTGAAGCCTTCATCCTCCAAGACAAAGAGGACAAAGACTGTTCCTCAAACACCTCAAAAGAGAAGGAGGATTGCCTTGAGAGATGAATCTGATACTGAGGAACAGGTTCCTTCTTCAGAACCTGTTGTAAGTGAAGCTGAGAAAGAGACTTCTCAGAAGGATTCTGGAAATGGGGAAGCTAGGCTTCTCAAGAGGCTTAGAAGAATGACAGTTCCTGAAACTCCCAAAGAATCCAAATCAACAAAGAGATACAAGAAACAGAGGGCACACAGGCCAGTTTCAGATGATGAAGAGGAAGCAGCTAAGGAAGGGGATCAGGAATCTCTGATCTCATAAGACAAGGAATTTGCTCCAGTCACTTCTTCTCCATCAACTCCATCTAAGGAAGCTGTTTCTGAAAAGGCTACCACCCCATTTGTGTCTCCTGTTCATCTAGGCACAAGTGCTGATATTGATGTTCAAAACTTGGTTGTGCCTTAAGTAATTTTCTTAGAAGCTCCAACAGCAACTAATCCTTCAACCACACCTGTTACTGATGTTGTTCAAACTCCAGAGTTATCAACAACACCTTCTCTGCATCATGATGCTGATGATCAGACTTTAGGTGAGCATCAGGATTTGGCTGTTGATCAGAACTTAGAACCAGATCAGTAATTAGAGGAT
Organism: Apium graveolens; assembly: GCF_009905375.1. NCBI lineage: Eukaryota > Viridiplantae > Streptophyta > Magnoliopsida > Apiales > Apiaceae > Apium > Apium graveolens. The sequence goes on from NC_133647.1 coordinate 200,322,421, forward strand.
GCTGAAGCCTCCATTGCTACTCACACTGTTGTCATATCAGAAGATACTGATTCTTTAAGTTCTGATGCTGCAAATGCTGGAGATACTGGTGATGCTGCTCCAACTGCAGATGCTGATGCAGCAGGTCCTTCAGGACATGCTCCTCAACAGACTATTCTCAAGTCTGAACTGGTTAAGAAGTTTGTTACCAGAGAAGCACCAGTACCTTGGAGTGAAACTCCTGCAGGACAGGAGTGGACTAAGGAATGGAACTCAGTTTCATGTGTTCCAACTGAAAAGCATCTTGCTGAGCACTTGACTAAAGCTGATGACATGTTAAATTCTGATGATTTCAAAACCCAGCTTAGGGTCACTGCATTGAGTACTAAACATCTACAAGCTCTTCACTCAACTACTCATGCAGAGCTACACAAGATTCAGGAAGAATTTATCAAACAGGAACAAGTTTGGAAAATTAATAAGAAAAAGTTCTTCCAACCTACCTTTGACAGGATTGCTTATATTGAGAAGACTCAAGATCATCAACAAGCTCAGATTGATGATATTCTGAAAAATCAAGCTTCTCAGCAATCACAACTGACTGAAATCCAATCCTCAGTGGAATTGTTTATCTCTCTTCTACTACCTGCTGATGCCAAAAAGGGGGAGAAAGTAATTAAGTCCAAATGCAAGACTGACAAGACACTGACAGGAAAGGATGATGAAAAAGATGATCAAGGAAATCCTGGAATGAGTAGAGGTCATAGTCAAGGTAGAAGATTCACATCAAGAAAAGCTGAAATCACAAGTCACAGGACAAGTTCTGATACTGGAAAAAGAATAAGTTCTGCTGCTGGTAAAAGGATAAGTTCTGTAGAACTTTTAGATCTTGATGAGGAAATGTCAAGACAGTTATTTCTTCAGGAAAATCCAGGAATGGACTTGGAAAGTTTAATGGAAGAAGAAGCCAGGCTTAAATCAGAGAAAGTCACATCTAAATCTGAAGCTTCTGGTAAAAAGCCACTTCCAAAACTCAAAGGCATTGTGATCAAAGAAAGGACACATACTGAAGCAACATTGGCTAGATCACAACCGCAGATAGATCTAAGATCCAAGGGTAAAGAAAAGGTTGGTGAACCTATCAAGGTTTATGTGCCTCCTGAGGATGAAGAAATTACTGATGAAAAGGATAATCTTGCTCTGACTTCAAGAAAAGTTCTTAAAACAACCTCTGACATGGCTCAAGTTGTTCAGAGTCAAGAAATTATAAGTTCTGATATTCAGAAGAAGCAAGTAACCTCTGACATAGCTCAAGTTAACTTGATATCAGAAGATAGACCAAAGACACTCTTACCAGGATTCACTAAAGCAAAACAGACTCAACCTTTGAAGACTACTGTAAGTGGTATTGAAGCAAGAGTAGTTACTGGAAAGGAAGCAAGAGATAAAACTGGATTGGGAAGTGCCGATGAAAGAAGAATACATAACACTACCAATGATCCAACTTCCTTGAGTGAACCAGGTATTGGAGCAACTCCTGAGAGATTGAATCAACTGGAATCTGTACAGATGGTTTACCATACCTACTTGAAAGAATACATCTTGTTGTATTTCATGACAGATGGTAGGGTGTATCATATAAGACAAAATGTCATTCCATTGAAGTATTTTGAAGAATTGGAGCATGTACTATTCTTACTTCAAGTGGATGACAGAATAACAGGAACTGCTGCAAACTATTTGAAAGAACAGATTCAGAGACAGAAAAGGCTTTATTCTGTTAAGTCTGACAGTACATACGTTCCATAGTACAGAGATCATAATGGTGATATAGTTGAAATGAAGTCCAACACTGCTAAGATTATAACTACCTTTCTGGGGTACAGGGCTGTTGAATTCAATCTTGAGTCTGATAAAGCTTATTTGATCAGACTGGATCAGGATATAAGAAAAGCAAAGATCAATGATCTCAGAGCTGCAATCTTTCAAATTGGTGAAGATACCGCAGAGCTTAAAGATGCCAAAAGGAGAATGATTGATGAACTCAGATATGCTGAGAAATGTTTGTTGAAGAACTATCTCAGAACAACTCCTGACATCAGAGAGATCAGATGATGAAGCCAAGTCGAAGATCTACAACTGCTTAAATTCTGACATTTGTACAGACTGAAGTTGTTATCAGAAGTTGAATATTGGTAAAGCTTTAAGGACTGTAAGTTGTAGTTATCTAGTCTAATTCTCATGCATTTGTATTTAGAGTGAAGTGCTATTTTCGTTATTGTTAGTTGTCATTAGAGTGTATAGAATGGTCTTGCTTTAGGTAATATATATCGTCGAAATATGCAAAGCTTGTATATATGTATTTAGGAAAATATGAGTTTTACTAATTCTTAAAGGGTGTTAAGTTTTGAAAAAGTTTGTTAGATGTAATTACAATACTCATGGCTGTACTTGATTCAACACTGGAACCTTTATGCTTCAAGTACTAGGTATTTTTTATTACAAAAAAAAGGCACTTAATAGTATTGAGCCTGAAATGCATTATTCTGTTATAAAAAATCTGTGTCATACAATTTGCCTTATGTGTTGCATTCGTTGTTGATACAATTGATCTTATCATTATCCACTAGAATAACCTTGTATGTCTTTTAGCATAGAATTGTATTACCCTACGACAAATGGCTTATGTTCAAATAGAATTATCTTAGCCTACTAACTAAGGTGAACTGTGTTTATATTTTTAGTGAAATGTAGTTGCGTTTTGCTGAACCAAGTACTTTTTTTTAATTTATATGTTCAGATTTTTTTGGTGATTCCTACTCGTGTATTAAGTGCATTACGTGTCTATATTGGTAATTATGTAGGTTTGTAGAGTTTGTAGGCTAAGAGGTATGTAATGGAGCGTGCACCTAACAAAACTATGAATCAGACACGCCATATAGTTTGGCTTTCTGCCATATAAAAGGTCTGACCTTTTTGCTTAGAAATATATTACCAAAGGTGCCTTTTGTATTCTAAGTCAGAGCATCTATCCATAAGTCCATGTTAATGTCTAATATTTTAAATTTAATTCTATTGTTAAGGTATCTAAATAAAGCCACTTCTTGTTTCAGGTGTTTGAACTCAGTTCCTCACAAGGGCCTGAGGCTGGTTTGAAGTTATTCAGTAATGTTCAATATTTTAGAGTTTTGGTTTGTGGTGGAGATGGAACTATTGCTTGGGTTCTTGATGCAATTGAGAAACATAACTTTGAGTCACCGCCACCTGTTGCAGTTCTACCACTGGGGATCGGAAATGATCTATCCAGGGTGTTCTATTGCCTAAATAAGCATGCAGCTTTGTGCATCTGACGTATTAAATTCCAATTGTCTGAACTATATGCTTGTATGGTTTCTTAAATTTTGACTAGTCTGTGAATAAATTGCGGTATGCGAAAGAAGGGGCTAGGGATATAATGGACAAAATATGTGCGGACTTACCATGGCAAATGTGGATTGAAGTTGATGGAAAGGACATTCAGATTCCAAAGGTACATCAGTTATGATTAATTATATACTGAAGAACTTTTCCTTTTATAAAGTTTTTAAATGTAAGCTTAACAAAAAAATTTCGTAAATTTTTAGGATGTGGAAGGTTTAATTGTGCTCAATATTGGCAGTTATATGGGAGGTGTGGATCTTTGGCAAAATGATTATGAGCATGATGATCAATTTAGTCATCAGTACATGCATGATAAAATTCTAGAGGTTGTATGCGTTTCTGGAGCATGGCATCTTGGCAAGCTTCGGGTAACCTCTTTCATTTTCCAATTAGTTTGTATGTTGAGTTGTAGATAAATTGGGCGTAAATTAATGTGCCAACTGTTGAATCTGTATTATTTAAAACGTTATGGAAAATTATTATAAGTTATAACAATGTTTTTCTGGGTTAACACCTATCTATCGCTTTTGTAGAAGTAACGATTATCATATACAGTAGGACATTCATTTGCATAGAACTAAAGAAGAATGTAAAAAAGGTAACAAACAAAAAGTATAGCATCGTGTAAATGTTAAGGCTTAGTGACTTTGTAAATTAATATGAAAACTAGTTTTTTTTACTTGATACAATATTATGTCTTACTGATTATGTAATGTAAGTCAGTCAGTTGCTTTGTAAGTCGTTAGTTTCAAGGTCTTACTTTGTCAGTCGCCTATGTAATTTTCTTCCTGTTGCTCTCACTCTTATGTCTTGATTTGCAAATGTAAATATACAGTCAGTAGCGTGGCAGTGATCTGTTGCTTTAAGAAAAATGTTTAAACTGCTTAAACTGTTGCTGGTAATTATAATCATATCTGTTTTGTGCCTAGTGCAATGTTCACTTCACATTAGAGAATATGCATATTTATCACTATATTAAGATGCATTTAATATATGATATACTAGACAATTATGTACTTTCTAATATGTAAAGGCTCTCCTCTAATATTTTTTGCCTGATTTACACATTTTCTCCTACACCTACTCAATTAATTTATTTAGATGGAGGGTTATATATACCCATAACTCATGAGTTTCATGAATAACATAATAATGTTCACGAAGATGCCAATACATGATATATTAACCCTGGAATTCACAGAAGCTCTTATTTTTCTATCAGGTTGGACTTTCCCAAGCTAGGAGGCTAGCCCAAGGAAAAACCATACAAATACATCTTTCAAGTCCTTTTCCAGTTCAAATAGACGGGGAGCCTTTTATGGTCTCTTAGATTTGTGGAGAAAATTACCTAGTTAAGAGAAGTCACTATTTGCTGATATATGCTTAAAATAGAAAAATCCTCCGATATTGTACAAAAGAAATGACAGCGACTTATTGTTTATTATTTCATTATCATGTGTTTATGTTAAGAAGGGCTTCAGGTTCACGGGAACCAAGAGGCCATGTTGCTGCTATTATGACAGATGTTTTGGTTGATGCAGAGTCTAAAGGTGTTATTAATGAATCTCAAAAGAAATTACTTCTCCAGGAGATTGCCCTTCAGCTTTCTTGATCTAATTATTTCTTTTATTTTATACGACGGACGAGCTTGACGAGTTGCGAATGGAGGCTGCAGAATATATCCAGGAGTTGATATGAAGTCTTTAATGACTTGATTTTTGCAAACTAGTAAGGGAACCATATGCTTTTGCAAACTTTAGTGGTCTCTTATGTTGGTAAATTTTAGACGTATATTAAGTTGTATAAATTTTAGTTGGAATATGGAGATAAATATGGATGGGTGGATTGGTTTTTGGTTGTAGATATGGATGTTGGTTGTTTATTGGACGTCGGAATGGTTATATGTTGGTTATCGGAGAATGCGGTTGGATTTTGGTTGTAGACATGCAAGTTGATTTAGTATATAATTTGGTTGTTTGTTGGATGTTCATTTGGTATTTTTTTGCTTTTTCTGGGTTTATGCACAAATGCACAGGCTTATTTTAAAAAAAATTAGAACTCAAACATCGGTTCTTGTTATAAAACTGATGTGAATCAACTAAAAACACATCACCTACTCAAACTAAAAACGATGTCTAAACCAACAAAACAAATCGAATTATTGGAAAGAAAACGATGTCTACAATGTTAAAACACATCGTTTTGTGCAAGTATATAAAAGTAAAACGAAAGAAAACCGATGTTAAAGTAGAAGTTTCACATCGCTTCTTCAAACAAAACTGATGTTATAATATATGTCTAACATCGGTTTAGCAAATGAACCGATGTAAAATACGGACTAAGACATCGATTTGTTTAAGAATCTGATGTCTATCAATTAAAAGTGCTTCTCTGTTATATGTTTAAAGTGCTATTTAACCTCCTAAATACCATTTTTGACAATCTAGTTTTAACATTTTATTCAAAAAAATGGCTAATTATACATCAGTTTGCTAAAAAAACCGATGTCTGTGTACATCTTTAATATCGGCTAAAAACCGATGTTAAAGACCCCTAACTTTCTCTACACATGCGAAGATATCGGTTTTAAAAAAAAAGACACCGGTTTATAACCGATGTCTAAGGGCATTTTTCTAGTAGTGATGTGCTCTAATCAGTGTTCTAAAAAGCGCATTAAGCGGCCGCCTAAGCGGCCGTTTAAGCGGAATTGGGTCATAAAGCGCTTCGATTTTACACTAATCGGATGATTAAGCATTTTTAAAGATTAAGCGGCCTTTTAAACGGATTAAGCGGTTATTAAGCGGATTAAACGGTCATTAAGCGGTCAAACCGATTTTGACTTGTCCAATTTTTTAATTGTAAATATTAATATTTTTTTAATAAAACAATGATCTTGATTAAAAAATTAATAATATATAATTATTTAAGAAAAATCTATGTTTATATACTTGATACTTTATTTATTTTCATTATTTTAGTAATACACATATTATTATTAAATTTAAAATTTTAAATAAATATTTTTTATCCGCTTATAGACCCGCTTAAAATTCCACTTAAACTTCCGCTTAACCGCTCAAGTGCTAAAAGGTCTTCCCGCCACTTATGACCGATTTACGCTTTTTAGAACATTGGCTCTAATACTTAAAACCGGCGAAAAAGTCGAGCCAAGCAATTTTTCCACCGTTTATACAGATAAACTTAATTCAAATATAGTTTGTCGAGTGGCAGTCCATAAAAACAAGATCATCATCAAAAAAATATTGAAATTGGCTGTTGCTATTAAGGAGGCAACATATCACTAGTGATATCATTAGCCATTACACCACCTCTGGTGTTACAAGCCCATTTTCTTTATTTTTGTCAAAATTGTTCGGACAAATGACTCAAAATTCCATTTGTCATATTTTAGAAACCTTTTAGAAAAAAAGAAAAAGAAAAAAAAGTTGCCTTGAGCTAATAGAACAACTTTCTATGATTTTGGGCATGTTTGACCGAACAAAATAAGTAACTTATTTGCTTATAAGCCCGTAAGTACTTATCGATGAGTGTTTTTCGACACAACTTATAAGTTAAATTTACAATTTATAAGCTGATAAGTTGAATGTTAGCAATGACGTACTTTTTTTGAACTTATTTTGATTTTTTTATTTTTTATTAACTTTTGTTTTAAAATTTATGTTTTTACATATCAATCTAATTAAAAATTTACGAATTAAGATAATTGTGTTTAAAATTTATTTATTTTAGCTCAGTTAAGTAAAAAAAATTATGACATTTAACCAAACACTTATTTAACTTATAAGTATCTATTTACTTATCACTTATAAGTTCCTTATTCATTTTAAATTAAATTACTTATTTTAAAATTTCTCAAACGATCACTTTACACGAGCAGGACTGACTTTTCCTTGGTGCATGAGAGAATAAGAACCTTCGCATATTGAACAGTTGAACTTTCCGTAAGGAAAGAGGTTACAACTTTGACTCTCGATATTTTTAGAAATGAGATCATACAACCAATCACCATGCTTCCTTTGTTCATAGTCCTCTCTATATAATCTCTATCACTGCTGCCTATATAAAAATAATATCTTAAATTCATAATAATAAATCCAAATACAACTTCTTATCTCCTTTGCTTCCTCTACTCACTTCTACAACCTCTGTTTTCTCAGGACTTCAACCTCGTCGTTAGTCTCTCTCTCTCTCTCTCTGGTTGCCACTCTCTCTCTCTCTCGCTCTCTCGCTCTCTCTCTCGCTCTCTCTCTCTCTCGCTCTCTCTCTCTCTCTCTCGCTCTCTCTCTCTCTGGTTGCCACTGATAATAACTAAAAAAAAGTAAAAAGCGTGAAAGGCAAGGCTTTTATTTTTATTTTCCACTGATGCTCATGCATGTTTGATCACCTTATTGATCTCAGTAGATATTTACTCTTAATTCATAATTATTTAAGATTTTTTCCCCGTTAATTGATTGTTCGTATTGAATATGTCAGAAATAAAGATGGGACTATCCTTCACCAAGCTTTTTAGTAGTCTGTTTGCCAAGAGAGAGATGCGAATTTTAATGGTTGGTCTCGATGCTGCTGGAAAAACCACAATTTTGTACAAGCTCAAGTTGGGTGAAGTTGTCACCACTATTCCTACTATTGGTATGCTTTCTTTTTAAATTTTGTAATTTTAAGCTTCTTTATTAAAACTTTGATGGCTTTCAAGAACTTTTTATGTTTTAAGTTTTTCTTAGATTACGGCATTTAATATGTTAGGATGAGGGCTAAATTGTCAGGCGAAGAACAATCTTAGTTTTTAAATTTAATTTTCGAGTGACCTCCGTTCTAATTGATAACATGTTAAGCTACCCGTTCTTCAAAATCCTAAGGTACTAATCAATTTGTTTATCAACTCTCAAGTTGTTCAAATCAGTGCTCTGATACAGTGATACTAATCTGTTAAAATTTGTTAATTTAAATCTAGGAAGTAAGGACACGAGTGCGGGAGTGCGAGGGTGTGGTATGGGGATACGAGAATTTGGAAAATATTATAATATGGGGATATGAGTGCGGGGTGACACGGGAAAAATAAACAAAAAAACTATATAGATTTCATGTTTAACATAATAAAACTTACGAACAAAACTAAAAATTGTGTGAAAAATGAATCAAATGCATCATTTATTAATCTAAAACACAAAAATACAGGTAAAATATTTTAGTTTATGCAAAAATGAATATGATAATCAATACTTTTGTAGTAACAAATAGAAATGGATAGTTAATTTTGTGAATATGGTTTGCTAAAATAGATTTCGACTAAAATTTCTGAAGATAAAATTTCAGATCGTGGAAGAATCCGCATGTTTCGATACGGGGATACGTGTGTCCGAGTATCCGACACGGGACTCGGCATGCGACCCAAGTGTCCCTGCTTCTAAGATTTAAACAAATACCTGTTAAATTTCCAACTTAGGCACAAGATTGATGCGCTAAAGAATGGCACTACAATCACCTTGTTAAAGGAAAAACCATTTTTTGTAATCAAGTGAGTTAATGTCTGATATCTATCGTTGCAATGGAACTGAATGACGGATCATTTTCTGCAGGTTTTAATGTAGAGACAGTTGAGTACAAGAACATTAGCTTCACTGTGTGGGATGTTGGCGGTCAAGACAAGGTAAGTGCGACAGATATAGCTCACCGTTTTGTTTCACTATGTAAATGTTGGTTTTGTAATCACTCAACGGTCCACTGCAGTTTTGTACTTATTGCACCTATAATCTGAGGTACTACGATTGTATGATAATCATAATTAACTTAATGCGGTTATTGATAATTTAGCAATCCCGAAACTCATAGTATGAAGAAATTGTGCAAAAAGTTGGTTAGCAAGGAAGCATGACATTTGGTACTGAATGTCGTGTATTATTCTTGGCATATGCTTGCGTGCCTCTTCAATCATGTTGTGGACACTATAATGGTAGATGAGTTTTATTTCAATTTTTTGGAGATGGTGAGAACAGCTTAAAAAGTAGTATATGCAGAGAGCTTAGTACTGATTTATGTGCTGCACACTTGACTTCCTGCCGTTTTCACTTCACCTACTAAGTTTTCGTTCTTCGTAGAGGATGGTAATGTTGTTTTAGTGCATTAGGTTGTTTGTTTCAGAGCTTCTGTTAGAAAATTCTAAGCCCTTAACATTTTGCTCAAATGAATTGTTGTCATTTTTCTGGGTACGACATTTCCATCACCTACGTTAATAAAGATTTTCCGGTCTGATTTGTCTACTATGTTTTGTTCTTTTCCCATATCAATGTTCTAAAATATTTCACTACTCCCGAATGCTTGTTTAAGTTTGAGTCATGGTTTCAGATTCGACCTTTATGGAGGTTTTATTTTCAAAATACGCAAGGGATCATCTTTGTGGTGGACAGTAATGATAGAGAGCGCGTGATGGAGGCAAGAGATGAACTGCACAAGATGTTGAATGAGGTACTGTTTGGTAATTAGTTGATTGTCCTGGACATGCTGCGTATTTCCATACACATAGTAGATTCTATATTTCACCAGATACTAAGGGTTGCAAAATGCTCTTCTGCGGAGTATCATCCTATGATATTAAGGACAGTCATTATCTCTGCTAATAATTTCTTTTTTGCAGGATGAACTGAGAAATGCAGTACTACTCGTGTTTGCAAACAAGCAAGATCTTCCAAATGCCATGAATGCTGCCGAGATAACTGACAAACTTGGCTTGCATTCTCTTCGACAGAGACACTGGTAAGCATAATCATTCTCCAACATTTAAATAAAAACATAACTGAAAATTGCTCCAACAAAGTGCTAACACGAGCATATAACCTCTTGAATTATTCAGGTACATTCAGAGCACGTGCGCTACATCTGGAGAGGGCCTATACGAAGGACTGGAATGGCTTTCAAACAACATTGCTAACAAGGTATGCTTCATTTAGCGCTACAACTAATTCTGTTCCCTTATGTTAACTTTATCCATACAAGTGTCTTGCAATCGGTTTTCTAATAAATCCTTTGTTGGTCAACTTCAGGTTTAAGCAATTTGTCGATAGCTTCAATCCGGTTGCAGTTACCTCACCTGGTGGTTGTCGTTGCAGATTTTTTGTTTTTGTTTATAAAGTTACTTACAAAGGGTGTTGTTCTAGTGATGTTATATAGTATGCTAAACGTTTTCATGCTTGATTTGCTTGTAATATACATTGCTGCAGAGCAATGACATGTTATAGTGAGTGTTATAGATGTGTAAATCTATCAAATAACTTGAATTGTATTGGCCTAAGTACTTGTGCAAATTTACTTTCTCAAACCAACAAAATTTCTAGCTGTTGATCAGAATCAAGTTATGCTTGTACAGGGAGGATTAGTAAGGGCCCACGGGGCACGTATCTCCCCTAAAATAAAATTTTACCTTTTTTTACCATTAAATTTTTTAAAAATATATGAAAGTGCCCCTCCGAAAATTTAAAAATATAAGGATGTATTTACAAAATATGGTCGGTGTCCGGTGTCCCTTCGGAATATAATTCCTGTATCCGCCCTGCTGTACATATATTGAAATTGCATATAATAAAAGCTGATATAACAAAAAAAAAGAAAAACAAAAAACCATGTTCAAGAAGAGTTTAAAGGAAACAAAAATATCATTCTCCCTGTCCAAAATTGTTTTGGAGGAAAAAAGGTTTGGAGGTGCGGAGAATCGAACCCGGATAGTTTTTGTACCTACAAACAATTTTTATTCTCTTCCATAGAGCTACACGTCCCATTTATTATTAAGTAATAAATCCAATTAAAATTATTTTAAATCAACTACCTCTTCACTAATCAAAATAACTGCAATTCAGGTATTTTGAATTTTTTATACATTTAAACGATTATATTAGAGTTTTATTTCTTTGATTAAAAAAAATAGCTTTGTTTAAAAAAATTGAGGAAACAAAAATGTTTCCTAGTGGAAAAGATAAAAAGAAATATAATCAGAACCTAAATCTATCATCTTTTATTAATTTACTCATTATTGAAGTTGATTTCATAACAATTAACCAATAAAAAAATAATTAATTGAAATATAATAAGATACTAAATTTACTAACCTTCCTACAATAATAATTAATCAAACTTTAGAAATTTTAAATTAAAAATTTTAACTAACATGCTCCCTATATTTAAACACAGGTGCCTATATATTTATATTATTAAGCTGTGTTTGGCTGTGTAATTCTTCTTCTACTCGGATCTTCAACCTCATCGTAACTCCTCTCTCTCTCTCTCTCTCTCTCAGATCTCTATCTTATTATTACTGTTTAATCATTTCATTTAATTATCTTATATGTGTGTTTGCTTGCGTTTTGCACTGTTGATTTCACATGATCTGTATGTATATATTATAGTTAAATTCATTAGATTTCAATACTAATCTTCGAGTTTGATGAATTGCAGCTATTATATGTGAATACAACTGTATATCTGTGTGTTTGTGCTTTAATTTTGCTTGTGAATAAAATTGAGCTATAATTTGTTCATTAATTGCGTGTTGTGTTCGATCTGTGAAATGTGCTAAATGTTTGGATTTTCGAGTTTTCGATTTATCGTGACTGTTTGTTTTTGTTGAATTGTTGTTTTAGGTTTGATTAGTGTAGTTTAGGTGTTAATTCTTATATTGTTAGTTGTGGTTTCTAATTCTATTTCTATCTATGAATTATGCTATACTCCGTATATGTTTTTTTATTTAATATTTTTGAAAAGAGTTAGAAGTAGTTTGGTTTCGTATACCTAATGAGAGTGAGCCGAGATTATGTAAATGACTAAATTTTGAGTTTCGTGTTGTATCTTGAAATGTGCATGTTACTTGCAGAGGTGTGGATCGGTTTGCACTAGTAGTTTACTGTTTACAATTGTGGTATAGTTAGTCAACTTATTCGGTATTGACTTGAGTTAATTTGTTTACGAAAAAGGCATATTGTTGCAACTAATAAGAAAACTGTATGAGAATTTTAATTTAAATGTCACTGCTGATTGTGCCTGTTGATCACCTTATTGGTCTGGGTATACTCATGCTGTTAATTGAAAATTGTTAATATGTATTGTGACGTTTTTCATTAATTGGTTGCGTTTATGGATGTGTCAGATAAAAGATGGGGCTCTCTTTCACCAAGCTTTTCAGCCGTCTTTTTGCTAAGAAAGAAATGCGCATTCTCATGGTTGGTCTCGATGCTGCTGGTAAAACCACAATTTTGTACAAGCTCAAGTTGGGTGAAATTGTCACCACTATTCCTACAATTGGTATGTTATCGTTATATTTTTGTAACTTTATGTTCTTATTTGTTGTCGTAGAACCAAGATAAGGAAAAAACTGCAACTGCTTACAAATGTTATGCTTTATTGCATTTTTGCTTTACTGCTTTTTATGATATTAGACCTTAATAAAGAAGGATTAATTTATTAAGGTTTCTTAGTTTTTCTTGGAATTCCAAATCTAAACCAAAGCAAGCCTACCAGTGTATCCCGCTCTAAATCGAACACACATGAGGAAGTATGTACAGAGTTCTAATCTGTAACCTAGTAGAAAAGTTGTAACCTAATCCGTGGAGTTATAATAGGGCATAAGTAGGAATTTGGATATGGATATATTAGTGAGCATTTTATTGAGCACAAGACCTACGAACCTGTTTTATTTTATCGATCATTTGAAAGCTAATTCAGATTCCATCTTGATCAGTTTTAAGTGTTGAAGAATGGCACTGCCTTCACCTTGTCTTCAAATTACCATTTTTTGTTGTAATGTGAATTAATCTCTGATATCTATAGTTGTTATGAAATGGAATAACAAACAGTTCCTTGCAGGTTTTAACGTAGAGACTGTTGAATACAAGAACATTAGCTTCACTGTGTGGGATGTTGGTGGTCAGGACAAGGTAGCTGCAACTAATATATTTTGCCATTGTGTTTTCCTATTTAACTAACTATTGTAGTGTGGTTTAATACTCATTAGAATATAATGACCCTGTTGTTTGACGTACTGCGACTGTTAAACTTTCTCATGATCATTATTGGTAAGGGTTGTCAAACTTGTTGCATCTATATTTGAGTTTTTCAGAAATTTGCCAGTTTGTTACTGTGGTAAAGATATACACTGATAATATGATTATTATAATCTGATGAAGTGTGATTGTTTGTCTTCCATTCAATTATTCAAACTTCTTTGTTACTGGTTTAATGACTACTATAGAAGTTTCTTCAAATAAATTTCAGACATTGGCCTTCTACCATTATAGCAGGCATTGATAATTGATATATACGGGAAAACTCATATTATGAAATAATTGTGTGTGTTTGTTCTGCCTGTTAGCTGTTGAAATTTTACTTGCTGCTTTTTAGCCTTTAATTAAAATGTTGATGTGCCTGTTAGCAGTTGTTATGTTACCTGCTACTTTATAGCCTTTAAATAAAATCTTGGTTATCAAGGAACCATTAATAGTTACTATTAATCATTAAATGTGTTCTAGTATTCTTGGCACATGTTTGCACTTTTGTTAGGAACGTAATGAAGGTTAAGGTGGAAGATAAGTTTCATGTCTACTGTTTGGGCCTTCGGGGTAGTATTAAGGATTTTAAAATGCATTTGCTGAGAGCTTGCTGCTTGGTACTAATTTCTACCCTGCTGCACTTCACTTGATTCTTTGGCGCCTGACCTTTCAAATTGTCCTCCATTTTTGAAGGATAGTCATGTTATATTAGTGGATTCGGTTCTGTATTGTGAAAACCTGTAAGCTTCTGTAAGAAACTTTCAAGCCCCTAAATTTTGTCTGAACTGATTACTTATTATTCATCTATATTTATTTTGGGCACAAGTTTCTCATCCTTGATGAAAATTGCATAGCTGATTCACTAAGTTTCTAAAAAATTCGATTAAATTGTTCTATTAGTTTTTGGTTCTTTTCCCAAATTAATGTTCTAAGAATTTTCATTACTCCTGAATACTTATTTGAACATGGGTCATGGTTTCAGATCCGACCTTTATGGAGGCACTATTTCCAAAACACACAAGGGCTCATCTTTGTGGTGGACAGTAACGATCGGGACCGTGTGGTGGAGGCAAGAGATGAACTGCACAGGATGTTGAATGAGGTACTGCTTGGTCTTGCACTTGATTACGAGTTCCAGCAAATACTATTTTTTTTTCTGCCAAGTCAAATACAAAGTTTAAGGGGTGCAGAATGTTGTTCTGTAAAGTATTGCCTTGTAATGGGAAGGACATTTATTATCTTTGCTAATTTTAGAATTTCTCATTTGCAGGATGAACTGAGAGATGCAGTGCTCCTAGTGTTTGCGAACAAACAAGATCTTCCAAATGCCATGAATGCAGCTGAGATCACTGACAAACTTGGCTTGCATTCACTTCGACAGAGACACTGGTAACTAGAATCATTCTCCAACGTGTAAATGGAACGTAATATGTTATGTAAATGGAACATACTGAGTTGATTTTGCCCCTCTTTGAAATTTTCAGGTACATTCAAAGCACGTGTGCTACATCTGGAGAGGGCCTATACGAAGGACTGGATTGGCTTTCAAACAACATTGCTAACAAGGTATGGCTCCTTAATTGCTGCATGGCTAGATCTGCTTTTGTTTCTTTGTTAATTGGCAAAAATATGTGTACTTGATCAGTATCAATTCATTAACCGCATCATTTACCCTTTTCAGGCTTAAGAATTTCCTTGATGGTTCTACCAGTATCCAAGTCAATCCATGGGCACTGTCGTCACCTTCCGGTGTTGCAGATATTATTGTTTCTAAGATTACTTACTGTGGATGTTGATCTGATGATGTGAGAACGTCAATATGGTGATGTAAGATGTTGTGCTGATGGTTTTTATTCTTAAAGTTGCTAATAAATACATTGCTATAGAGCAATTACATGTAGGTTTCTTGCTTCATCCTTTGTATGGGGGTTAAAGAGTAGATTTGACAAGTTATTAAATTACTTGAATCGGCCAAACCTTAATGCCCTTAAATTGGCCCAACTGGCCTTGGTTCCAGTTCTCCTTTTATTAATGTTTCAAGTTTTAAAATCGTAATGTTTCGGACACCATTTTTGAACCTTAATAAGTTTGTAAAGGTTTCTTTAAGACTGATTTCTTTTTGATATGTTCCTCCTCGAAGGTTGACAACATGTTATTAACCCTTGTATCTAGATTCTAATATTTGTAGTTCCCCAACATAATATTAGATTTTTTTTTCTATTTTTAATGTATAGTGAAGAACCTATGGAGAACAAAAATATTGCTTTTTGTAGTGTCCCTTTCCTGCATGTTTGAGACGGGCATAGTGTACATACTACATAGAGAATTAGGCAATTAGCAAATGCATATCGGCAACATTTTTAAATCTGCAGATGCATGGTGTATTTGTTTTTTTGCTAATTCTTTTTTTTCCCCATTATTTTGGACAACATTTTGAATCTGCAGATGCATAGTGAGAGAATCTATTAGTCACTCAAAAAGCTCATATGAACATATCTATTTATAATAAATAACTCAAACTAAGTCTTAAATATAGTTAAATATATCAAATATCAAGTACTTTGAGCCAAGTTTATTCAAAAACTCTAAAATAGAACTCTAAGATTATACTCCTCATACCCTACCACCATCCACCCGTAGATTACGTTAAGATTTATAACATTCGAAATTAAAAAACTCATTTGAATCCACTTACCACCATATCCTTTCCGAGGATTATCGACCGACCATCTACTTTCTTATTTTTTTTTTATTATATTTCTTAACGTTTTAAAACTTTATCTTCTTCTCCTTCTTTTGGTTAGACTTTTGTTATGTAACCTCGATAATAATAACAAGGTCCGGATTATAACTATTTAGAAAAAAAGGGTCCGGGTTATGATTGTTACAATTAGCACCGTAGTTGAACTGATATATTAGTAAATAAATAGATTAATTATTGTTTTAGAAACAATATTGGCTCAAGTTTGATTCGACCCAAAAACGAGCCAAACTTGAATAACATTCTAAAAATTATTTTTTTGGAAAATTACCCAAAATACTTAGACTTTTAAATATATTTTTTAAACTACTGTCATTTTTAAACTTATATTCAAATATATAATTTTTTTAAGTTTAATTTTCAAAAATACGATTTTGAAAATACGTTATGCAATTTAATTTTAAAATTTTAAACTGTTCATTTTAAAGTTATATTAGTTGCGTTTCCAGTTTACGGTCGAATCAAGTTTAAAATCAACTTAAAAAAAATAAAATAAAAATTGTATTTCAGATTGCAAAAGTTGCAAACCGCATTTCTGAAAATAAAACTTAAAAAATATTTTACAAATAAGTCATATTTTTTTTATTTTTTATTTTGAAAATAACTGTATTTTTTATTTTTTTAAATAATTTCCGGGATGCATTTCGAAATATACAGTCAACAAAGAAATTAAGTGACTTGTCTGTACTATAGAATGAAGTATAATTTGATATACTTTTTTTTGTTAGTTTAGTTATTTCCATGTATGACCGTCAGATCTTTTTAATCAAATGGTTAGGATTGTTCGATTCAAATACTAAAAAATATATACTACTCGAATTTTGAGGTTCGAATCTCGCCAACGACAAATATTTATATTATTATTTATACAATATTAAAACTCACAGATTCGGACCCCACAAATAGCAAATATTTATATTATTATTTATACAATAGCCAAGATTTATTTTCGAATTTCGTCAACAACAAATATATATATATTATTATTTATAAATATAGTAACAAGGTAATATTACAAAAATAAATTTATTATAATTTTAAATAATATAAAAATATTAATGAAGACCGTACTTGTTGTAAAGCTAGTATTCATTAGATGCAAGTTTAATTGTTGAATGGCCGGGAGAAAAGTACCGAAGAAATTTATTAAAAATAAAATATTGGCTCAGTTGGTTAAAGAGGGAAAAATTATACTCTTGGTCATAGGTTCGAAAATCACGGAAGGAGAATTTATAATTATGTGATGCAGAGTCTGTCAATTAAATGTGGTTTACCTTGTTAGGCCGTAGAGTTTACCTAGTGTGCAGCGGTAGGGTTTACCCAGTGTGCACCCGAAGGTAGCGGCTGCGGGTTACCTACAACATACTTCTAAAAATCGGTAATCGGTACTAATCGATTTAGGTATGGATTATGGATTAATCGGCAAATCGGGGATTAATTGGAACAAAAATCGGATATATTTAAATATTTTAATAGTTTTTAATATATTTACCTTATTTATTATGATATATATAATTCAAAAATAATTTATAAATATTAATCGAATTTCAAAAAAATAGATCGGTCAAATATTTTTTAAGGATTAATCGGGGATTTTTAGAATACCCGATACGGAAGAAAAATCAATCGGACGGATTTAAAAAATAAAAAAAAATGTTGGCCATGTAATTTTAAAACACTCAAATTTGAAAAACAAGCGGGCTCATTATTCTATCTAATCCACCTTCCTCTTCAATCTCTCCTTCACTTGTAATCACAGCAATGTCAGTACTCAAAATCCCCCTTCTTCACTCACACTTTTTCATCACTTTCTAAATCTCATCTCAATTTCAAATCTCAAACCCTACCTTATTCTAATTCACCTTCATATCAAACTAATCTCATTATTTGAATCCTTGTTTCTTATAATGTCGAAAGACACCTCTTCCTCTGCTCTTCGACTAACTTCTCGAACCTCGATAAAACACACCGAGCCTAGCGAGAATGATCTCGACATCTTGTCGAGCAATTTCTCTGCTAATTTTCCACCTCCGAGGACTCCGCTCAATTCGATTACAGATCCGAGTCAGTATATAGAACAAAAGGCCAATCACCAGACTGATTACGAGGTATCGAGACCGGGGAGATTAGCTGATGCGAAGCTTGAGGCGTCTGTGGCGGTGATGATGAGTAAGAGAGGTGGAAATGTTGGGGGAAATGATAGTTCTAGGGTTTCGAGTAAGTGGAAATCGTATTCGGAGCCTAATTCTGCGAATAGTACTCCTGCGAGGAGGATTTCGAGTGTCGGTGTGAATACGGGGCCTAGAGTTTCGGTGTGTGGTGGAGAGAAGGGAGGGAGTTCTTCTAAGGCTTCGAAGAGGCTTTCGATTGGGAATTTTGAAGTTCCGGAAGAGATTACTAAGTTTGAGCTCGTGGAAGATCCTTCGTTTTGGAATGATCACAATGTGCAGGTGAATTTGTGTTTCGATGATATATTGACTATTTTTTTTTTGTTCGAGTTTCTTATTTTGTTTCTGTTTTGTGTAGACTTTGATACGGATTAGGCCATTTAATAATTCGGAGAAGATGTCTCAAGGATACGGTCGATGTTTGAAGCAGGAGAGTCCACAAAGCTTGGTGTGGCTTGGACATCCTGAACTTAGGTTTACGTTTGATCATATTGCTTGTGAAACAATATCGCAGGTGCTAACTTTAGTCCTATTTTAGTTTTACTTTGTGCACATTCCTGTTTCTAGTGTTTTAATTTGTTAGGCTACTGAATTGAATACTTTCCGATTTTGATGCAATTTTTCAGAATTAAGTGCGTGTGTAAATGCTTTTATGATGAGTATAAAGGTTAATGAACGATATCATATAGGTCATTTGCTAAAATAGCATTGAAAGGTTGCATTTAATAGGATCTATCACATGTTAAATAAAGAAGTTTGTACATGCACATAAAGTTTGAACATTAGAGTAAAGGGTTTACTGATTAGATTTTTGTACAGGAAAATCTTTTTAGGGTTGCTGGTTTACCTATGGTGGATAATTGTATGGCTGGATATAACAGCTGCATGTTTGCTTATGGTCAGGTATTAGTTATTTCCGAAAATGGTACATTTTTTATTATCATCACTAAAACAGGAAGGAAATCGTACTTTGATGAGGTATTTGTGATAGTGTTTAAGCTCTGCATATTTGTTGTTGGCAGACTGGTAGCGGGAAAACATATACTATGATTGGTGATATTGGTCAGATGGATGGAAAGCTTAACGAAGATTGTGGGATCACTCCTCGTGTATTTGAATATTTATTTAAGAGGATTCAAGAGGTCTGAGATGTTATTTAAATGAATTGTATGACTGTTGTACTGTTATATTTTACTTCCTCGTTACAATTTTTCATTTTAATTTTTGATAGGAAGAAGAAAGCAGAAGAAATGAAAGACTAAAGTACAGCTGCAAATGCTCCTTTCTTGAGATATATAATGAACAGATAACAGACCTCTTGGATCCCTCGTCAACCAACCTTCAAGTAAATCTTGGTTCAACGGATAAATGCTGCACTTTCTTTTTTAATCTTTAAATAGTAAGTTATGTAGTCAAATTTCATGCTACAGCTGAGAGAAGACTTGAAGAATGGAGTATATGTTGAAAACCTTACGGAATATAGTGTCAGAACTGTTACTGATGTGTTAAAGCTTTTGTTTCAGGTAAGACTTAGTGTTCTATATATAGTTTTATTATCGCATGGTAATTGTGAATGTGCCTTACAATCATATCATGACAGGGCGTTGCGAACAGGAAAATGGCTGCAACTAACATGAATAGTGAAAGCAGTCGATCCCATAGCGTTTTTACATGCATTATTGAAAGTCGCTGGGAGAAGGACTCAGTGACACACCTTAGATTTGGAAGGTTAAATTTAGTAGATCTAGCAGGGTCAGAGAGGTAAAGTTATCATCCTGCATCTATATTTTGAAAATATATATTAAGAATGCTGATTTTGTTTATTTTGTTAGGCAGAAGAGCTCTGGAGCAGAGGGAGATCGCCTGAAAGAAGCAGCAAATATCAACAAATCTTTGTCAATTCTAGGGTATATAGATAATTGTTCAGCATCCTTCATGGTTGCTCTGCTACTTGTCGCCCTGCCTTATTCTGATATTTTAATATATTTGTGGATGTAGTCTGGTGATAATGTCTTTAGTTGATGTGGCACATGGGAAGCACAGACATGTACCTTACAGGGACTCTAGGCTTACATTTCTTCTTCAGGTCAGACAATTACAAAGATTACTAGTATAATTTACCAAGCAATTAAAGTTTTTAATTATTACAAGGTTCTTCTTACTACTACTCAATTCTTTTCATTTTAATTTGTATGCAGGATTCTCTCGGTGGAAACTCAAAAACAACAATTATTGCAAATGTCAGTCCTTCTGTTTGGTATGAATCAGCATTATCCCCCTTTTGCATCATACAGTTGCAAAAAAGTTTTTATGAATAGTTTATTCTGTAATTAAAGTTTATCTTCTCTGCAGTTCAGCAAGTGAGACACTTAGTACTTTGAAGTTTGCTCAGCGTGCGAAACTTATTCAGAATAATGTAGCAGCTCTTGATTACATGTCTATTTTGGTAAAACTTACAATGTATATATCCATTAACATCTTTGGTGTAATTTTCTTGTTATCAAATAGGCTAAAGTAAATGAAGATGCTTCAGGCGACATAACAGCATTGCAGCGTCAAATTCAGCAATTGAAGGTATTAAACTGTTTATATATGTATATCGCCATACATAACCAAAATACACTAAAAATAACACAATGACTTATCTTAACAGGGTCAGCTGTCCTTTCTGATGAAGGCTGGTAACAATTCAAGTTCTCTTCCACATTTAGCGCCAGGTTCTCAACCTTCTATGAGAGACGATATTCCTGAAATGGAGGAATCAAAAGAGGAAAGTGATACATATCATGACCAAAATGATACACATGACCAATATAGGAAGGTAACTGTGATCTTTGTCACTCTGATACTTGATTTCTCTGATCCCTGATACTTGATTTCTCATGATCAGAGAGTTGGAAAATATTTCATACACTAATTTGGATATGGCAGCTGAAATGCTTGGAAGCTACTTTAAAAGGTGCATTGAGGAGAGAGAAGTTTGCTGAGACTGAAATTAAGAGATTAGAGGCAGAAGTTGCACATATGAACCGTTTGGTATTATGAACTGTTTGGTTTCTTATTATAATCATATTGAGTCTTTGTTTGTTATTCAAGGATTCATTTACAGTTGTAGTTCATGCAGGCTCAACAAAGAGAAGAAGATGCTCAGCTTACTAAGATGATGCTAAGGGATTATGAAGAGAAGTTTAAACGCTTGGAATTACTTGCTGATGGGATAGTCTCTGCAGACAAGTATCTAGTGGATGAAAATCAAAGTTTAAAGGAGGAGAATGAGCGGCTTCGAGCAAGGAGCATTAGAAATCCAGAACTAACCAGATTTGCGCTAGAGAATATTAGACTTCTCGAGCAACTGAGATTGTATATGCTGTAACCCTCTTTTAAATCTTATCGTGGATCTACTTTCTATCCCAATGACAATTGCTGTTGCTGTCAGGTTTCAAAATTATTATGAGCTAGGGGAGAGAGAAATACTTTTGTCTGAAGTTTCTCAACTGCGAAACAAGGTAGGGGAAAATCCTCTTCTCCTTCTGCCCTTTGAATAACCAGAACATTCTTTAATTACAGCATTTTAAAAAATATTTTATGTGAAGCTTCTGGAAGCACTTGAAGCTCAGGAAAGCCATGACCAGTCTAAAATTCTTTCAAGAAGAGATGAGCAGGTAGAAACTGATTTTGTTCTCTGCTAGAGATTAACAACTTTTTTTTAACATCTAGTGGTTGCTCGATCATGAGTATAATATTGTGGAATGCAGGATAACAATGTTGCAAAGGAGTTGGAAGGATGTAGAAATATGAACACCAAACTTATTAGGTATGTATGATGATAATTCTTTTTCCTGACTTAGGTTATTAGGTCTCAGAATTTTCAGGTTAATTTGCTTTTTGGCTAAGCAAAAATTTGCAGCCTGGATTTGTACATTGCACATCTGAATGGTTACATCTTTCACATGTATAGATACTTATATTTTCATCTTATAGTGAAGTCTCTGGCGGCTCAATGCACTTATCAGTTACCTATCCATTACTGTTTTCTTATTTATTGATATCCCCTTGTGATAGATGATCAAACAGTACTCTGGTGTCTTTGATTCTGTTGATCAGTCTATGCTTTCCCTATAATGGGCATGGAAGATAAATTCTGAAATACAATCATTTAGAAAATCTGTTTCCACCGTATACAAAATAGTTAATTTGATTGTACTTTGTAAATCTGGTTTTAAAAGTGGAAACGTCTGTGACTTGAGGTACATTCAAACTTCTTACTTGCAGAGAATTTGAGGACTTGCAAAGTGAAGTAACACAGTACATGTACCAAGACCAAGCTGCAGTTCACTCGGTATTACTTCACATAATTTGTTAACAATATCTGTATGCAACTTGAGGTGAATTAGTAACGTGGGTGGATACCCTTAGGGCATACATATCTTTTATTTGGTCGTACTTTTGCAGGCCGAAATCATACCTATTAGCAGCAGTTATGGAGATACATCAGTTCCTTCTACCCAAGAGGACGGTATTCAACGGAATCAAAGTGATAATGACATGACTCTCCCGTTACCTTTGCAGTCCAGGCATGCTCTGAAAGATCTCGAAGATGCAAAGGTTTTGATAGAAGCCTTAGAAAATGATCAGATTTGCCTAATTAAAGAACTAGAGTTTGCACAACAGGAAAATCATAGGTTGATGGAAACTTTGAGCAATAAGCACGAGGTAGAAAGACAAAATACGAACACAGTTGATGATCGCTTCACTGAGAGAGATGTTTTAAATCGGAATTCGGATGTTCCGAAAGAAGGCGATAAATGCATCATGACTAATGAATTCCAAGTGAAGCTGGATATGATGACCAAGGACCTTGCGGATGCCCGATTACTTAGTAGCCAATATCTTAATACCAATGCAGTAGACTTATCTCGGAGACACGAAGCTGAATTAATTTGTGCCGAGGCAGAGATGGAAGCAAGTAAGACAATTCTTCAATTGCAGGAAGAGGTAGCTACTCTTCAATCAGAACTTCAGGATATAGTCCATTCCATGACCCAAGAGAATAACATTTTGAGAATCAAAGTTGCCGAGAAAGAGGATGAAAAACAAGAATTACATGATGAATGGAAAAGGGCAAGTTTGGAGCTGACAAATATTCTTTCAGAGGGTTCTAAATCTCTCAAAGATGCTTCTGTGCAAATAGAATATATTTCAAGTTCATTTCCTCATGTAAATAATGAGATACGTGAGCGCGTTGAAAGGGTTGTTGAGGTTTGTATGGAGAAGGAAGAAAAAATCCTGATATTAGAAAAGAGCCTCGAAGATGCACAAGAAGCAGTATTGCAGATGGAGCAGAGAATAAGTTCCTTAAAAGGTGCAGCAATGGTTTTGACTGAAGTTCAACAGCTAGAAAATTGTGCAAGCATCATAAAAATGACAACAGTTTTGGATGAAAAGATCAGTATAATAGATTTTTTCGAGAGAAAACTTAAAAGCAAGGAAGATCAACTCAATGAAGCAGATAAATGTGCTAATGCTGCTCTGTTGGTTGTAAACAGGCTAGTTGACCACATGGACTTTGCTCTAACAGACAATGCTAAGGAAGATTCTTGTAAGAGTACAAACTCCCAGACAATAGAAATAAAACAGGTCCTACCTCAGGAAAAGAAGATTCAAAGTGACTCGAAAGTGCTAGAGAATGAAACTGTTTTTAATGTTTCTACTGCACAATCATACCTGCCATCCCTTCATAGTGACATTCAGAAATCGGCGTTTCTATACAAGGAGGTGATTCAAGAATTTATGATAGATTTTCAAAAAATGAAGGAGAACTGGAAGGAGCTCAAAGAGAATTGCAAAAGTTCGCCACGGTCGCCTAAATTTGTCAATAACGAAGAGCAGAGTTCACTAGATTATGAACTTTTCAAATTTAAAGTGCCAGAGACAAGTAACTTTCTTCAACCTGCCGAATTGGTGATTCAAGAAAAATCAGGCTGTTTTAAATTGAAGGAGGTAGTAATAAATTAAATCTGCATTTTTTTACCTCACAAGTAGCGGAAAAAATTGTGTTCATAAGCATCAGTTGTTGCTACTACGTTTTGAAATATATGTATATGCATTGGTCAAGTTACCATAATTTAGAAACTTGTAAAATGATAATTTTTTAACAATATCTTGTAATTATCAGTTTGTTGATCAGGAAGTTAGTCAGACCAATAGCTTCTTCAACAAATTTGAGGAGGCTCGTGCAACCATGCAGGAAGCTGATGTTATGTTAAATGCGTTACTGAAAGCAAATGAAGACTCAAGACAGCTGACTGGTACGTGGAGACAAGCTGGTGAAGAGTTGATGGTAGAGAAAGTCAGCTTGACCGAAGAAATAGAACAGCTTAAATCCTCACTTCATTTGAAAGACACGGAGAATGAAATATTACAAGATCAGATTCATGGAAGTTTCATAGAAATAACAAATTTGATAACTTCTCTCGAAGTGTCGATCCTTCACATGCAAAGAGACACGGAGAAAATGTGCAAGGTGGTATTTTCCGATGCCCTAATGATAGTAAAGGAAATTATGAGATATCTTTCCATCTCCAGATCATCTTTAGAAAGTATTTGTGCCGAGGCAATGGAGAGAGAATTTGCTTATTTTGTGCTTCATCAGTGCACTGTTGGAGAATATCTCAAAAAGTTTAAAAGTTCAAGTGAAGATATTTCTCCCAATCAAATTGGACTTCAACAAGACCATGCCAACTTTTTTACCTGCAAGGATTTGATTGGTGAAAGTGAAATGGCTGTAAATCTTGTGCAAGGTGAAGAGCAGGACCAAAGCGCAATTCCCTCTAGAGTGGATGCCATTAAGTCAGGCAGATCCTATACTGACACCATGTACGAAAATTTGGATCTAAGAAAAGAATTGCAAAGAAAAGATGTATTGTTGAAAGGCTTACTGTTTGATATTAGCTTGTTGCAAGAATCAACCTCCACAACTAAGGATCTCAAGGTTGAAACTGAAAATTTAGTTGCATGTTTGAGCCAAAATCAACACAAGCTTCAAATCAAAACAAGGCAGGTTGAGGATCTGCTGGTTCAAAATAAAAATCTGGAGAGCCGCTTGGCCGATACTGAAACTGCTTTATATGTGGCGAATTCTGATTTAGAACTGGTGAGAGGAACAATAGATGATTTGTCAAGCCAAAATGCAGAATTTAAAATTCTTTTGAGGGATCTTTATTTCAGAAAGTCTGAGGCTGAAGAGCAACTAGCAGAACAAAGAGATGTTGTGAAGACTTTGGAGAAAGAAATTCTTCTAAAAACTTCTTCCGCAGAGAGACAATTACACTCTTCATTCGAAGACCTTGAGAACTACTCAAGCATGGTCAGTGGCGAGAAGGACCAACTTCATGAGCAAATTGTTGTTTTGCAAGATAAACTTGATATGGCCTGTTCATTAGCAGATGAAAATGAAGCTATTGCTGTTGAAGCTCGCCAGGTATTTGCATTTAGCCTAATCTTAAGGTAGCAAATAGCTGCAGGATTTTTTAGCTGAAATTTGTGATTATCTTTGTAGGAGTCAGAGGCAAGCAAAAAGTATGCAGAACAAAAGGAAGAGGAGGTTAAGATATTAGAACATTCTGTTGAGGAGCTGGAGTATACTATAAATGTATTAGAGAAAAGGGTAAGTCTAATCAACATTTCCTTGGGAATCATTTATAATAGAAATAGGTGTTCTCTCAAAAATGCTACTTTGCAAAAATAAGGCCTCTGAACATTCCTACATTTGCTTGACTTGTACATTTGTTTTACTTCTCTTAGGTGAATGAAATGGATGAAGAGGTAGAAAGGCATCGGATAATGAGAGACTCATTAGAATTGGAAACCCGAGCATTGAGACAACGCCTATCAACAGTTGAGAACTATGCTGAAAACAGGGAGTCAGAACACTCAACAAATGATAGGCCAGCAGACTATCAACTTTCAAGGTTAGAATTTCCTTCTTTCCTTTTAAAATAAGTTTACCTGATTCGGGCAATCAGGTGATAAATTCATAAAATTGCATGACAGGTCGTTGGAACTTCATGAGGCACATAAACGAATAATATCTCTTGAAAATGAACTAGCTGAACAGACAAAAGAGGTGAATCTATTTTGAACTACGAAATTTAGATTTTTTTGGTTTTAAAGTAGCTCCTTGGCTATCTTTTCTCGTCCAACACAAGTTCTCAAATATATCTCGTCACTGCAGATCAAACAGTCCGAAGAGTACATATCTGAACTTTTGTTGCATGCTGAAGCACAAGCATCACAGTACCAACAGAAGGTATATTTTTAGAGAAGTATGCTGAATAAGTTACATGGATAAAGTAGACATTAAAGACAATGGTAAAAATCGTCTAGATGAATGAATTAATCTGCATCTAAATTTATACTGGTGCAAATTGGTATCTGTGAATTTATACTGGTGCAAAAGTGAGATAAGCATCTAATTAAGTAGAAGCTAAAGAGAACGTAATTAAATTAGCAAAAAAAAAGAGTTACTCTGCATTCTCTGAATGTATATCGCAGTATCTTTTGAAATAGTGATTCCTACCAATCTTTTGTAGAAAGAAAGTATATTTTTTAACCTTAATGTACATCTACTTTTTCAAGCAGCACATTCCTTCGAAAATATATTAACTTATTAAGAAGTTAAAATATTCTCAATAGCAATCAATTTTCTGTTACTGTGGTAAATCATAGAAAATCCTTATTATTTGTTCAGTACAAAACCTTGGAGGCAATGGTTCACGAAGTTAAAACAGATTCTTCAAATGCAATATCTGCTTCCTCGGTGTTAGAAAAAACAGAAAAAGGCTTAACAAAACCACGGGGGTCTAGCTCACCATTCAGATGCATTGGAGGTCTGGTTCAGCAGATGAATGTGGAAAAAGAAAAAGAACTGTCAGCTGCCAAGATTCAGATAGAAGAGCTCAAAGTACTGAATGCTAGTCGGCAGAAGGAGGTAATTTATTGTTTTTTTTGTCATGCTTCTTCAACATATAAACTAAGCTCACTTTTTGATTGCCTCTGAGTGTGTTTTGATTTGCCTCTGGGTGTACAGTTTTATGTAAATATTTGGTTATGTACTTACTTTAGTGCATGTTTTCTGCGCCCTCTTTTATTGAGGAAATACAATATTTTCTGAACAGGTGTGTATGCTGAATACTAGACTAGCTGCGGCGGAAAGCATGACACACGATGTCATTCGAGATTTACTTGGTGTTAAATTAGACATGACTAATTATGCAGTAAGATTCAGACTTGTATGTTGTAGAATATGCCGTAAACAGTTAGTCTTTCTGTGCTTTATTCTTTTCGTATGTTGTAGAATATAATGGACCAGTATCAACTACAAAAGTTGGTAGAGGAGGCTCAACAACAAGCGGACAAATTTATAAAAATGGTACATTGCCATTTTTTGCTTATCTAGACATGGCAGTCATAAGTGTATCTGTGTAGCACCATAACATGTATATTTCTTTTGATGAACTAGGAGAAAGAAATTGTCAATCTGAGGAGCAATATTGAAGAGTTGATTGAGGAGAGGGAGAGGTAATTCCAACCTTGTTATACAGCATTCAGATAACCAACATAACTGTTTGCTTATCATGATGTGTAATACTTTTGCTGTGTCCTTGGAGCACAGAACTAGGAGCATATTTTTATAGATAGAATAAAATTATGAATCTCACAGTAGACTCTCATATATGTTTTCTGTTTGGATGTCCTTTTGCTTGTATAGATGCATTTTAGAAGTGAATAGAAAAGAAGCAGATATATTTGCTATCCAGATGACTGTTGAACAAATACAAGAGCGAGATCAGTTGCTGACAGCACAAAATGAAATGTTAAAGGTCTCTCTCTGTCTCTCCCTCTCTCTCTCCCTCTCTCTCTCTCCCTCTCCCTCCCTCTCTTTCCCTCCCTCTACCCCTCTCCTTTGATCCTAAAGTCGCAACCTTGTTGAGAGGTCTTTACCTAAATTCGGCACTCAACTTGGTTGCTAATGTTTTTAGTACCTGCACTATGGGAAGGATTTAACTATATCTAGAGCTAATTTGTGCCCCTCCTTTTTTTGATAAATAATTTGTGCCATTGCTCAAGTTACTATAATATTGTATATTTACTTCGCTATCAAGTCTTCCTTTGAAAGCTAAAACATATATCCTGCAGGCCGACAAGACCAACTTACAGAAGAAGGTTGCTGAACTGGATGACTTGGTTAAAAAAATATGTGGTACACAAACTACCCATCCAAGACATGGCTTGATGAGGTCAAGTACTGAATTCAACAAAATGCCGACTGATTCTGGAAGACAGCTTGACAGACGTTCTCAACATCACAGATCTGAGAATAGTCGCACAACTGGCAAACTGGACGGGCATGGCACTGACTTGAAGTTCAGGTAAGGATCACATTTATAATGGTGTTATTATCAAGATGCATTATGCATATGTACGTGCTTTTCTAATATGAAGTCAATGGTGCACAGGAAGCATAGAATTTAGCTTGTCATCAAATTCAGCTTCCGACTAAAGCTTCTTCAAGCTAACTTTGATTAAAATTTCTCATCACATTGCATTCCCTTCGAATTTGGCTGCAAAAGACTGAATTATAAGGTTGGCAATGCAAAAAAGGTATTGGCTAGCTTCATATTTCATGAAGTTTTCGGATCACGTTTAGACTTGGTACAGAGGTCTAATGTACATTCATTTTTGTTCGCACGTGTGTATTTGAAGGAAAAGATCATCTTACGCAAGCTTAATGATCTGTGTTGCTGTATATGCATGCGACTCAACTCCATTGTCTTTCAATTGTAATTCTTTTTGGCAATCCGGTGATGTAATCAATTGTTTGGAACACCATACAGTTCAAATATATTTGTATAGTTTTGTCATAAAATGATCTCATTTGGAGTAGCGATTACATCCGTGGAATTTCACATTAAACTTCAATTTCTACTTATACCAGAGAATAACTTAAGTTTGAGCAATACTTTCCCAAGAAATATTTTCAGCACAAATCATATTTGGGAAAATATTTTTCTGAATTTCTCCAATTAGCCACATGAAAAACAGGACCTGAAATCGTCACAAAATCAGAAATTCCATAAACAAATGGGGTCGATGATCCCATTCCCTCCATATGGTATCATATGTCATAATTTGACTATTACGTAGTTAAATTGACTGACTAGACTTTGACCGACAATTAAGTTAAATTTATGCATTATATCTTAAAAATTAAAAAAAATACATTTTGAAAAGGATAAAATATATTTTTTTAATAATACAAGTTTTGAATCTTATTTAATAACTGTTTTTCTGTGTGTACACAGTAAATGCAAACTTATATAATTTTGACTTGTTTTGATTGACCAACACTTTTTAATAATGGTGACCCCCTACATTTACAACAATTACATCAATACAAATATTCCAAACTTATACTTAAGTTTTAGAGAATCTCCGACAAGCTCTTTATATAGCCTCTTAAGTTGAAAAATAAAGAGTGGTGCTTAAATTTGAGCTCTAAGAAATTCTTAGAGGTTCTATAAAAATTTAAGAGCTTCTTCTCTCTTCTCATTTCTAAGAACCTCCCGCTAACTCTTAACTAATATTTTATAGTAAATTGATAAAATATACTCTCTATCTTTCCACTTTTACTTTAATGATTTCAAGTTATTTTCAATAATATAAAATTGAATGAGAAGTGGATATAAAAAGTATGGTTAGAGATGAATATACATTAAATTTAAAATGTCAAAAGCGCATAAACCTATGTTGGACACACCCAATTAATCTATCTATACTATACTATTATAAACAGAACACCCTCTATTTGGTAGTCGGTTGTTCGGTACAATTGTTTGGTACGACAAATAACAACCATCAGATCTAAAGTAAGATAGACGAGAACCGTTGGATGCAATAATAAAATATTATTATATTAATATTTAAACTGCTCTCATGGATTCAGGGTTCAAACCCCGTCAACAGCTTATTATATTTAAACTTTTATATTCTTTATTTTAACAATTTCTGCAGGACTCGAGTCCCATGAACAACATATTCTATTCTATTATATTATTTATATTCAATCAAGCCTCAAATTATCACAAAACATTTATTATTATAACTTATTATATTTTTCAATTTATTTTTCAACTATTGAAACTATATATCAAAATATAATAATTTTAAGATATAGTTATATTATTAAAAATAATATAATAATTTTAAGATATAGTTATATTATTAAAAATCATGTTAAAGACAATCCGTGCATCGCACGGGTCATAGGCAAGTAATATATTAAGTATAATTTGTGGTCAAAATATAATCAAGACCAGAGACCGGTCAAAACAAGGCACTAGGGGAGTATAAATTTATAGGGGCGCCTTGAATGTTGGCATAATTTAATATGGAAGTACCCCTGAAGCTGATACAAACACTACTGATACTACATATGTACAAAGCCAGCTGGTGATTCGAAATACATTAAATCTGCTTTTAACATCTACCAATGAGGATTTCAATTTACAATGATAAAAGATAAGCATGTAAATTCTTCCACCTCTACATTTTCTCAGATGACAAAAACAGAGAATTAGTTATATTATAGTGAGAGCCGTCCGAACCACAGAAAATTAATTATTTTTCACATGATACCTCCATTTCATCTGTTAGTGCCACTACTGCCGCATGACCCCAAAAAATTGAATGATCTCAAATTGCTATCAACACTTATCAATATTGTCAGCCCATGTACCAGGTGTACCTACTTCTACTCTCAGGAGCTATCTACCTGTGCTGCGCACTCTTCTCCTGTATAAATCGCATAATAGTCAGATACTGTTCAAATTACCACAAACAGGCATCCAACGCATTTATTAGAAAACACAACCATTTGGCAAATTTTGATATAAATAAAGTGACGGAAGAATGCAATATACATTTCAGTTAGGGAGATTTCACGATCTGTCAAATTTTTCTAATGGAATTGGTAAAGAAAATCTCCATTACACATCCAGATCTAGAAGGAATATATGCTATTTATAAAATATATAGAAAATCATTATTTCATGCATCAACAGACAAATATAACGACTGAAAAAATGCATATTATCCACCTTCCTACAGTTTAATAGATCCTACCTAAACACTATTCAACCCCAAGAAATTTATAAGCCTGCAGACTTCAAAAACAAGGTACCGAACAGCTATAAGGGTTTTAACTCATATCAACACAATTATATCCAGAACAGTAAAGTCAAGGACTCCTGCACAATACAGCAGAATAAACAGACTCGTAACAACCATTTGAAAAGCCTTAAGAACCACTTGCATAATTCTTAGACAAGCAAAGGCATATTGTTGATTTAAGGAAATACATCAAAGGATAGAATTATGGAAGACAAAGATCACCTTGTCTTCTTCAAATTTTTTTACCAGCCTCAGGTACTGGTCTCGAGCTTCTGGGTTACGGGCCATTGACTGGACTCTTGCGAGAGCCTTCTTAACACCCTCAGCCTTCTGTTCTCGACCAATTCGAAGAAAATCATACTCATCGTTCTTCTCATGGCCAGGTCCTAATGCTTCAGCTGCTTTCTTCAACCGATATCCACGCAAGCCACACTTTTTCCGCCTCCAACGCAGAATTACTTTTTCAAGAATACTGGCAGACCAGACAACCTTCTTATAATGCTTACGCACCTGATGTCCCCTCACATGAGCCTGAAAAGCAAATATGAGTACATAATAGTATCACCCAAATATTATAACAATCATTTACACGCATCAAAACAGGAGGTTCAAATATAGGTCATAAGAAAGTGAAAAGTTGATGTCCCGCCTTTATCCTATCCCCAGTGACACTATTTTTAAGGCTGGATCTACACATTAAAATTCTTTAGTTGCATCAAACTGTCCCTCTCTATAATTTAATTTATGTTGCTCGATAACAGTGATGGCATGAGAGTATTACTGATAAATACTTTGCAAACAATTAATAATACAAATGCCATAAAAAATTTTGCATCTTCGTCTCAATAGCACAAAAAACAACTCTTTTCATAGGGATATGGATTCAGAATTTATTTCATAGGGACGACTTAAGTTCTTACTTAAGTTAAGTGCTTTGCAGATTAATCTTTCATACATGTATACCTGAATGTTAACAATACGTTTCCGTATCTTCAAATACTCTTTCCTGCCTTTCCAGCCGCGGTATTTCTGCTGGATCTTTATTGCAGCTGCAGAGTGCAGATAGTCATCAAAGTCATGCATCTTCTGAACCTTGCTCAAACAACCAAGAGCAACAAGGTCAAGTGGATTTTCAGATAGATCACTGTTGCTATTAGTGATTTGTCTATGACGGTATGAAAGAACCCTCAATGCATCCTGAATTAGGGAAGCTGCATGTGCTGAATTTTTAACAGCAGCAAGAGATCCTCTCAATGAAATTTCCTCTTTTGATACTTCATCTGGTGGAAAATCATATATTCTCGCATTCTCCACAGTACTGTCTGACTTGACTCCTGATGTAGCATTATCCGTTACACTTCCGTTGAAACCTAATGAAGAAAGATGACTAACTAAATCTGTTTCTGCCAAAAAGCCAGCAATTCCTTTATGGCCTCTGATCGATGCCAAATCAGCAGCTTTCTGCCCACCAGGAAATTCAGGAGTTGGATCTTCAACTGCACCAGCAGCAGCACCCAACTTAACAAGCACAATGACAGTATTCTCTCTGGAAAAATTAAAATTAAAATAGATTAGATATATCATATAAGGAAAGAAAAAGAACGACAAAATATCTTGACTAGCAGGGTGAAGACCAGACACCAGAGCTGATTTTTTTTAGGATCGTGATGCTAATAAGCTCACGCAGCATTCACTAGTAGCTTAGGCGCAAGTCACATTCAGGTTTATATTAGAAACATTGTTTTGAAGTTGCTCAAATTTATTACTGTTTCCTTGTCCCTGTTAAAGTTGCAGCACATAGAATTTCACCTTTTTCGTCTCATCTGTTTAGAATGACTATGTCAAAGGGCCACTACCTCTTACATTAAGTAGAATAGCTATTCACATGTGGGGGGATAAAATCGTGGTGAAATTGCTTGTTTGAAATGAATGAATAATTTAGCATTACACTTGCTTGAACACAGCGAAAGAGAAACCTCCCAGTGTAGGCATGCAAAAGTGCTGATATCAAGGACTTAAAACATCAAACTTCAAAGCAATAGATTCTTACTACCAGCCAGCAAGCTTAACAATAAAAATACGTATTTTTTTTAATATTTAAATCTAGCAATGTTGATATTAGGTAACAGTTTCTGGCCTAAATTTTGTAATAAAGACTAAAAAAATATACTCTACATGGTAGTGAGCAGCATGTAATACCAATGCACCATATTCCATTATTAGAAGAGATTTTTGGCAAGTATTAAGATAAAGTCTCACCTCCCATAATATGAAGCCCAGTGGAGCGCTGTCTTGCCTTTAGCATCTCTAAAATTGGGACTGATCCCAGCAGCAATAATGGGAGCAACAGCCCACTCAAAACCAAGAGCAGCAGCCAAATGAATAACCCCTTGTCCCTCATCATCCAAAATATTGAGTCCTCTACCCATATTGTGTGTTTCGCATGCCAGCCAATCATATACTTTGTCTTTAAGCAAAAATTTAAGTAAAACATCTGTAGAATTTCCCTTAAAGTCGGTAAGGGTCTTATCCAAGCTCCCCAGGCTACTCTTGTCATCAGTATTAAGAGTATGTACAACATTCATCACTTTGCATCCATCACATTCTTCTACAGTGCAGTGAATTTTTTTCTTCTCTACCCCCAAAGATAACAACTTTACCAGTCGAGTCAGAATTCTGAGTTCATCTTCTGGTGCTTTTTTGTCAGCCATTAAACATGACTTTGTAGATGTATTTTCGCGAAATTCAAACTCCCGCACCTCACTACAAGCCAACCTATTGCTGCATGTTATATAGAAGGGAACAAAACCAGGAGTATGTGAAGGAGTTCGACATCGTAACACATTTTCACTCAAAGCTTCTGCAGCAACTTCAATTTCACCAAACATACAGCACCACTTGTAATCACTAAAATGCTTATTCTCCCCCATGAAAGAACCAACAACCAACACCTACAAGAGAACAGATATAACAAGCAACAAACATTAAGGCAGAAAAAAGGAGACATAAAATTGAAAAAAAGTGCTCAAAATGCATACCTTTGTATTCACTTCTGAATCGGCACAATCTGGAGCAAAGTCATGGATGCTAAATAGTTGCTGCTGAGAAAGAGAAGGATCTAGAAATTCTGTATTCAGTTGCATCTGGAGAGAGAGACTGGACACTTCCTTATCATCATGCTCAGTATTAAGTGTATTCCAATATCTGTCAGAGCCAGATGTCATGATGGAATCATCACAATCTTTGCCAATTTCATTATCCATCCATCTCCCGAAACTATCAATTTTTTTCAGCTCACCGGCTTTTTTGCTTGCTTCGCCTAATTGACCACTGCTTTCAATTTTAGCACTATAATTTACTTTTGTCATTGAACCAGAAGAGTCCTCCAACTGGGTATGTTTATATGAAGGTCAGAGGTTTGACAGTAGATAGTATTTGTGTCACATTATTTGATGTAAACAAAACAATATTCTAGTCATTTAACAAATTCGACATCAAGGTTCTTTATTTTTATCTGACTAACACACTCAGAATAATATTCACACCTGATAAAATGTGATACTAGCACCATTTATACATAATTTTCGTAGGCAAATTGTGACAACCAAATATGGGGAGGGAAAAAGCAGAATAGAGATACTGAGATATATACACAGCACAATCCTAGACTAAAGTATTTAGTATAAGTAACGTATAAATTCCGTGTAAAATTGGAATGACAACATAATGGAAAAGATTGAAGTCAGGAGGCCACACCTGACCAATTTGGCAATCAGGAAGCAGACCATCTTCCATCCTTGCAAAATCTGGAGCAATATAATCAGGATCCAACCTAGTGTCAATTAGCTTGTGAGATAGGACATCTGCTGTATTAACATGGTCATAATCAACTTTTTGCTCAGGTGGATGTAACATGTTCTGGCTTAATCCATGCCTCTCGGTCCATATAGATGAGCCCAGGCCGCCACCGAGACTGGATCCAAGTAACCCTGGAGTGTTATAGGCACCTTGTTAAGTCTGTAGATCTTAGAAATATGACCAGGCATAACGTCATTTTAGTGATGGACAAACAGAACCAGTACGAAATAACGATTAGAGCATTGCAACTTACCTTCTACATTAATAAGTAAACCTTAAAACAACAAATAAAACTCAAACTTCTACTCATATACTCTGCTAGACTGCTACTATTATAATCTTTTGAAAAAAAATTAATGAAGCAGTAAACTGACCATAGATTTCTCAGAAACCAAAATTGGCACTACTATTTTTAAATCCAGTTATTGTTTGGTTGTGTTCACACATTTAATTTGTTTACCCATGCTATGTACTGCATTCCAAGAGCATCTCCAAGATAATCTTAGTTCACTCTTAAAATATAATATGAAAATTGGCTCCTAATAATTTAGAGCGTGCATATCTCCAACATCACTCCTTATACTTGCTCCTTAAATAATTTTTTTAATATTACTAAAAGTACTTTCGATCAATTGAAGTACAATAAAAAAGGAAAGAGACGTGTCTTTATTAATTTACTACAAGAAATATCTTGGGAGTAGGAAGAAGCTCCTTGGCAAATGAGGAAGGAAGGATGACCAAGAGACTCCCTATTTTGACTCCCTCCCTCCCCCTCCCCCTCCCCCTCCCCCTCCCTCCCTTAAAATCTATAGTACCAGGTTGTAGGGGTAAGAGGAAAAAGATAAATAATCAGGTGCTAGGTGCCCCTAAAATCGAGTTGCTTAACTATACTATGGACTTCTGGAGTAAATGAGTAATGCTAAAGACAGCAAAGCCGAAGTAGCTCTCACATAGACAGCTAAATTCTTTGTTATACCAAACTAAGAACTTTCTACTGGTATACATGAAAGATGCCAAGAAAACACTATAGTCAAGTTTACTGAAATTTGACAGGAGACAACAGTCTAGCAACAATGAACAGTTCTTACCAGCACTGGTAGTTCCATCTGAATGACAAGAAGGATTAGAAGATGGGAGCTGCAATAACTGTACCAGAGAAGAAATCTCAGGATCTGCTAGAGGAAAACTTTCCTCAAATTCTGAAGAAATTGTCGGCCCACTCCAGTCACCTGGATAAGAATGAGATGCACGAGATGTTCCAGACATGGTTTGAGGGGAGTAAGCTTGTTCCATACTGGGTGAATCAATCTGAGGACTTCGAAGTTCTGAATCTGCGTTTTTAGAATGGTGACTGCCCAATTTGTACCCCTGCAATGTGTCACGTGTATCAACTTAGTGTTCCATAGAAATTCGTTCAGATAATTTATTGACCATGTAAGGAAAAGAAATTAAAATCATTACAATTGAAAAATATTATCAGTCAGATATAAGAGAGAGCTACACCCTTTCATTTCAATCGAAGTCCTATCATGGTGGAGATACTATAAGCAATAGCAAGAAGCACATACACATTAAAATACATCCACATTGGTGTATTAGCACATCTATATGTGTTATTACATATATAGACATATTTCCGTATATATGCAGGTTAACATGTCTGGATTAAAAAAAATCTGCATAGAGAGAGATTTACTAACCATGGAAAGTAAATTGACCCTTTAACTTATGCAGCAATGATTCAAAATGAAGTTTAAAACTAACGCAAGCAAATACTAGAGAGAAAATGTAACTGCAGTAAGTACCCATGACTAGGAAATTTAAACAAAGAATTACCTCTTTTACTTCTCTGTAATGCACAAGAACAATATTCTGCAGCTGCCTGAAAACAGGGAAGAATAATAAGCATTTTGAGAATGCATATCATTATAAAATATCTAAATACTGAGATTTAACTCTACTCACAAGGTTAAATACAAATGAACTTGTTTGGTATATTACAATTAGAGAAAGATATATAGCTAAAGGAATAAACAGTAATATCCTTACTGCTCAATTTATTTTTCTTCCTGTACGATTATTAATTCATTAAGATATATAGAGCAGTCTTGCTTATTGTAGAATTTCAGCAGGTAGCATCGATTAGAATATTTTTTCCATCACATTGTCAGCAAAACATTTATTCACTTAATTTAAATCCATAAAGATTCCTCTGAAGAAGAAACTCATTGTCTTTTTAAAAAAGGCTTAATTATAACTTAGCACTTAAAGTATGACACATTGTACACATAAACCCTTGAACAAAAAAAATCATATTTTAACCCTTCAAGTTTGAGAATTGTTCACTCTAACCCTTTTGGTAAAAAAAATTCCCATATTACCCTTAGGGGTTATTATGTCCGCAATCATATACTTCAGGGGCAATATTGTTCGTCAATCATTTTCTTGTTATATTTTATTTAACAAATAATATAAAAAAAGATTGAATTGTGTGTTAACATTGAATTCCTCTGCCAATGGAATCAATATTGAGGTACAAACCAAAGATTGTCTATTCTACAGTCCCATTTTTAACAAGTTCAAAGGACATAGAACTCTGAAGAGTTAAACGCTCAACTACATAGACTAGAAATATGAAGGTGGATGTAAATGATGTGAAAATGTTAGTAGGCACATTGTTAGTGTCTGTTTTCTTTTGTCATTTGATTGAATCATTTCCAGAAGCCAACTAGATCAAACTCTGTACATCAAAAGTGCGTCTCCATCCATTTAAGCATATATGGCGTTTAATATTTGCCATGTTACATTTATTAAATTTAGACAAAGTTAACCTAATAATTTTGACTAATAATAGTTTTAAGGGTAGTTATTACATTGTAAAATATATTATTTTATAACAAAAAGCTAATTCAGTATCATATCAGAAAAGCAAAACATCTATTTCACCAAGCAGCAACACTCACTTATCAAGCAACCAATAGCATCTTCGCTGAAAGTTCTCATTATCTTCTCCATGGGCATAATAGCAATGAAGAACATCGACGCTGCCTGTCTATTAGAGAAGGTAAGTACTAAGTGAAATAGCACGGAAAAATAAGTCACGCTACATATAGCCAAACAATTAAAGGCAAATTTTTGTTTATCAAATGTTTAAAACCAAACTCAAAATTGATTTTACCGATTAGACTTAATGATTAATTAAAAAGTGAGAGGGAGGGAATGAGGGAGAGAGAGAGAGAGAGAGAGAGAGAGAGAGAGCGAGTGAAATGACTGGGGGATGTTGGAAATGAAACATTCATACAGTCTTAATTAATAGAGCCATCAATTCTTAAACTAAACTTTTTTTTAAACTAATTGTATTGCCTTATAGCACTTGCACATTTTGTACCCACCAAAAGAACTCTTGTGGAAATTCTAAAAAAGAAATGTTTTAAATTTAAAAAAAAAATAAAAAGCATCATAACGAAACCTGCAAAGAGGCAAGAGCTGCAGAACATCAGTCACCAACCCCTTGATATTTCATAACAAAAAGCTTTAAAAATACCTTAAATGGTAAAATGGATTGTACTTGAAATTATTTATCTCTAGCAATTTAAATTTTATAAGTGCAAAATATTAGAAGTGGAATTGAATTTATGATTAACTAACAACTTGCGACATGTCACCAGGTCGAGATTCAAGGTTACAACACAAATCCACAACTACCTTATCTGTACCGTAAGGGCGCACAACAAACACTTAATAGTACCTTGGCCACCTAGAGACAGACTAATTGTCCATTTACCTGAGAATAGATGGAATGAAGGACTAACCTTAAGTTTTTCATGAGCTTCTCTGACTGTCTTCCCGTCTTTTTTCTTTCTCCAGCGATGACCATCTCTACGAAAATATCTGAGGACTTTCCGATCAAATAGAAACAAAGAGCCAGCTGTATAAGATAAACAGGTTGTGTCATATGATCTACCAACTACCAATGTCAAAGATTATAGATAACTGGGAATTTTTTGAAAAGTGGTGATTATATTTTGTTTACACCTCATTTAGGGAAACACATTAAGTTTCTCGATAGTTAATTATGGATGGATAATAAAATAAGATATCAAGGATATTTTACTAATATACTCACACAAAGCTAATACACCTTACAAGATTCCTGCTTATGCACAGACACCAATTTGGATGTGCAGGTAGAATCCAGGTTAACAAACAGATTTACTGAAAGTGGATATGCAATGGGCTGTTTAATTTTGCTTCAAGCTCAAGGCGGATTTTATAATACCTCGTCTTAAAGTTAAACTGTATACCATTTCGATGCATAATGGAAAAGCTCGGTAATATACCTAAGAGATTCTACCTTTTCATATTTTTCAAATCCACAAGAATTATAAAATTAAAACTAAAGCATGTAAACATTTGGTTATCGTTACGAACCTGCTGGTTTCACAGGAGGATTTTGTGTTACGTGAAATTTTTTATGATTCTGCAGAATTTCACAAATTTCAGTAGTGCGCAGCCACCTGTGCTTTGCTTCTTCCAGAATCTGCTGCAAGTCTGTCAAATTCGACATTCAGAATATCCTTGCATAAATAACACCAATATTATAGCTGATGCTGCCAAATGCATCTTTCTAACTATCCGATAACTGAACAAATGATTTTCCCCCAATATTATATCAGATGCAAGAGGAGAGCGTGAATAAAGAGAAACAAATTACATGCATTTTGTTTACTGTGTTCATATCACAAGAAATTACATGACAATTAACCTATTAAATCAAAGCCCAAACATGCAAACCAAAATTTGTGCCACATCACACAATTCGTCTATCATACATAAATATTACAATTTGCTAAAAAATTTCAACCTAAATTGCACACATCACGCAATCATACACAATATGCATATATATCACAAGTATGTGAGTGCACACACATGCACAAAATGACAGCTAATTAATTTGTACACACTGCACTCCACAAAATTCATATATTATATGCACTATATCATAAGCCTGCGTGTGTGCACAGAGTATGCAACCTAATATTGTACACATCACACAATTCATATGCACAAATATCATACTCACAAGCACAAGCAGAGCAAGATAATCAAACACATAGAAGGCAACCTAATTCTGTACACATCACATTGCTCATATTCTATATGCACAAATATCATACTCACAAGCACAAGCAGAGCAAGATAATCAAACACATAGAATGCAACCTAATTCTGTACACATCACATTGCTCATTTTCTATATGCACAAATATCATACTCACAAGCACAAGCAGAGCAAGATAATCAAACACATAGAATGCAACTTAATTCTGTACACATCACATTGCTCATATTCTATATGCACAAATATCATACTCACAAGCACAAGCAGAGCAAGATAATCAAACACATAGAATGCAACCTAATTCTGTACACATCACATTGCTCATATTCTATATGCACATATATCATACTCACAAGCACAAGCAGAGCAAGATAATCAAACACATAGAATGCAACTTAATTCTGTACACATCACATTGCTCATATTCTATCTGCACAAATATCATACTCACAAGCACAAGCAGAGCAAGATAATCAAACACATAGAATGCAACTTAATTCTGTACACATCACATTGCTCATATTCTATCTGCACAAATATCATACTCACAAGCACAAGCAGAGCAAGATAATCAAACACATAGAATGCAACCTAATTCTGTACACGTCACATTGTTCATATTCTATATTTCTCTCTCTCTCCATCTCTATCTCACTCTCTCACACACACAACACTCTCTATCTCACTCTCTCTCCATCTCTCTCTCTCTATGTATATTACACACACCACAACACTCTCTATCTCTATCTCTCTCCCACTCTCTCACCCTCTCTCTACATTACACACACACAACACTCTCTCTATCTCTGTCTCTCTCTCTCACACTCTCTCTCTATATATATTACACACACACAACACTCTTTATCTATATCTCTCTCTCCCACACACACACAACACTCTTTATCTATATCTCTCTCTCCCACACACACACAATACACTCTCTCTCTCACACACACACACAACACACACACACACACAATAATCTCTCTCTCTCTCTTTCACACACACAACACTCTCTCTCTCTCTCTCTCTTTCACACACACAGAGAACATAAACAGATAGAATAAGTGCAAACCTAGCGAAAAACTCGGAACAAAACGGTTAGAATCAGCCATAGAACCACCAGAATTTCATCACACGCCAATTCAATCCCAAATAAAACCTACAAATCATCAAAATCAATTACAAAACAAGCTTAATCAATCAATTAATCACGAGTAATAAACAATCAAATAAAATATAATCACAAATTATTCGAATAAAAAGCCCTAACCAGTAATTCTCAGCTATTAAAACCTCGGGCGCTGAAAAAAGGGGGAAAATAAAAACAGGGGGGAGAGTGTTGTTATATATGTGTGAAAATATAGATACAGGAAATGTATGTATAGGTTGTGAATTAATGCTGAAAAAAGGGGATATGTAAGTCAATTTCTGTGTTTACACCCAAAGAACTCGCATAGTGTAT
The DNA here is from genome assembly GCF_009905375.1 of Apium graveolens. Taxonomy (NCBI): domain Eukaryota; kingdom Viridiplantae; phylum Streptophyta; class Magnoliopsida; order Apiales; family Apiaceae; genus Apium; species Apium graveolens. The sequence goes on from NC_133647.1 coordinate 200,364,476, forward strand.
TTTTATTATGTAGAATTAATTATTTTGAAAGAGAAGAGATAGAGAGAGAGATAATTAGATACATGTACACGCAGATTGTCACAGTGTGTGATGTGGCGCCGGGAGGTTGCTTTTACGGGAAGCAAATCTGACGTGGCCGGATATTATTTGTGGGCCCATGTTTATCACGTTTCTATGTGTACACTTACAATATTATTAAAATATAATAATTATATATTCATATTTGCCAGTGTTGTAAAAATCGGAAATCGGGGAAGATCGGTCGAGTTACCGATTTAGGATTAATTGAAAATCGGGGATTAATCGAAGTAAAAATCGAATGTATTATAATATTAAATTATATTTGATATATTATTATCATTATATTAATTATTTATTAATAAATATATATTTATTATATCATAATTTTTATACTTATTCATATTTAAATTAATATAGTATTTTAATTTTAATAAATAAATATATATACTCCAATAAAGAAAATATTCATAAAAATAAATCGGATTTCAAAAATCGAATCGGTAAAAATAATTTTTAGAATACTGATTTTTACTCGATTATTACTCTCTCCGTTTCATTTTAACTGTCTATTAGACATTTACACACATATCTCAGGATGTACTGACCATGTAGTAAAAATTATTATTATTTTTTAAAACCTTTTTTATAAATAAAAGTTTAAGTTACATATTTTTATTCAGAAGAAAAATTAATTTTTTTTTGTCAAGTTAAAAATTATTATTTTAATTATGTGGTTAAAACACTTAAAAATTAGTAAAAAAAGTCGAGCAAAAAGAAACATAGGAAGTAATAAATAATAAAAAACATCTTACTCTTCACATTTTTATACAAATGATGACAGGTGAATTTGATATTTTGAATATTAGTTATGATATTTTATCGATTATTCAAGGTACACGGAATTAAATCGAATCGAACAGTTAGCCGATTCTAATAATTGTAAAATTGGGTGTACTTAAGTTTCATGCACCGCACAGTTTGATGGTTCAGGTTCGGCTGATTAAGAGTTTATCATTTATAATTTCAAATTCTTGGTTCTACGTTTGCTAATGAATGAATTTTTTAAAATAATTATTCATTTACGAATTAAGTCATATTTGCAAAAAAACTTTTAGGATACGTTTGAAAACTTACATTTCATTTTAAATGAGGGAGTTCAAATAATAGAATTTGAGTTGTAATTTCAAATTCCCATGTTTATACTAATATATAAATATTCTGAATTTCAAATGAAATCCAAATTTTAAACAGCTTATTTGATTAATTCCAGAATTTGAAATGAAATCCAGTTTCCGAAACAGAGGTACTCGGCCTCCATACGCACTCGGCTCCTGTTAGTATATGGCCCGTGATGTACTAGTGATTTCTCGATTGTGATGAGCTCTGAAATTGTTGATTATATATATCCTTTAAATCAAGTTGTTCTGATTAGACTCCATCCAAAGTATTATAGCACACATGCATGCATGTAAATAGAAGTTAAAATAAATAACGCATACTATAGTCTAACCATGAATACATAATAAAAAGTTATACGTCAAATTTTGATTAATATTTAAATTATAAATATTGTTGGGTCTTTCTGTATTCCCTCCAAATTAACCAACAAAAACACTTGGAATTAATAAAAATTAGCGCTTAATATATGTGAATTAGACAAATCCAATAAATAATAATAATAGTATCACTACTACATGATGATCACGGGCGCGCATTGTAACAATAAGAAATACATGGGGACACTGCAGTACACAGTTGAACCAACTTGGTTTTTAAAAAGACAAAGAGCAGCACAATTAAGCCAAAGTGCTTTTCTTGAATTTTTTAAATTCACTATATCTTGCACCCTTGCTCTTGAATGCATTCATCTTATTGCCCTGACTTGAATCAGAATTTTTTCCGCCGCCTATATAAAATCTTGAAAAGAGTTTTTCTCCCAAACTGATTACTTAACAATTTGGAATTAAAATTTAATGCATTATTATGCGAGAGCAGTGTTACAGATTTCGGAAATCGGAACTATTCGGTTGAGACACCGATTTACAATTTATCGGACGATTTTTAAAAAATCGGATGATTAATCGGCGATTTATCGGAAATCGGTCAAATCGGACAAATATTTTTGAACGTTTTTTGAGCGATTTATCGGCGATTTTTGAAAAATCTGCCGATTTTGATAACAGAGTGAGAGAGTAATATGGATGCCTGATTGCCCTAATTTTACTTTATATTTTTCATCATTTTTTTGTGGAATAACTAATGTTACATTTATAGCTTCTTAAATTCAAATGGCACTTTGAGAAGTAATAATAGGCATTCAAATGGAATACAGTTTATGTGCTACTAACGTTTGCAATAGGTTCATGGGAAACCATATGAATATTGTGTATCCAGTTTGTGAATGGCCTCGGATAAAGTCTGCGCTGTTTCTTTGAAAAATGTAAGAAAAATGGTTCATTCACTGATAATTATCAGGGAGGAATAGAGAATACCCACTCGAACAACTCCAGATTCTTGACAATCTCTCCATCTATATATGCTGGCAACAATTAGCTATGTTCTGTAGCCAACCAACATATCCTGAACTATGTGCTGGTGACACAAAACCGCAGTGTTCATGACTACAATGAAGCTGATTCTCATTCTCATTCTAATTCAGACGATGAACATGTGGTTTTACCCTAGCTAGTATGGGACCTCGTTTGAAAAAATGACAAAAATAACTCATTTTTGAAAAAAATTAATCAAAATAATCATTCTGAAAAAAGTAGCCAATTTTAACAGATTGAATACTCCACTGTCAGTTGTGTATCCCAATTTGTATAAAATACTGCACTGGTAGTTGGGTATTTCATATATGGGATAATTCACTGAGAGTTGGGTATCTCATGCTGACAGTCTGACAGTTGGGTATTTTATCGGTTAAAGTTAACCAACTTTTTAGAAATCGGTTATTTTTGTTAATTTTGTATAAAAATAGGCTAAATTTGTCCTTCACCCGCCTGATTTCTTGGTTGGTTTTTTGAGATTCTACGCCTTTGTTGTATTTCATCAGCTGGTAATTTTACTTTGTCGAACTAGTTCCTTGACGACATTGAGTGGTTGTCATTGCTTTATTCTGAATGCTGTTGCATAAATTATCAAAACATTGAATTAAAAATAGGTAAATGTCCTAGGTAACTCCGGTGTCTAATTTTTGTTATTCTATTTTAAGCATTTGAAAGATAAGGCGACAGGAAAATATACTTAAAATGATCTTACAAAATAGCTCAAGTTAGATACATAAAAATGCAATCTGATTGGTATTCTGCATATCACAGATGTAGCTGTATGACGATAATAATGAAGTTACGAGTGTTGTACATAAATAAATACATAATAACGGATCATCTTATGCAATATTATCAATGTTACAATTTAAAACTGTAGTGCGGAAGCGTACCTGATTTCATAGCTCTTAAATATAAATACGGTTGAGAGACTTGATCGTGGAACTTGTGATTCCTCTTACTTGATCACGGATTGTGGGACTTGATCTTCCACAGACTTGATTCGCCTCTAGCCGTATCTCACTTAAGCTGATGGGAATGGAGGAGTAGAGGTTGTGAATAGTTTGGGGACCAAAACCCTATTATATTCTTTATATAGTAGCCTAATTAGACCGCATTAATCTTAATTACATAACCCATACCCACTAAGATGTCTTTAAACTCTTTATTTTAGACCACTTAATTAGTCCAAATATAGAATAAATAATTAAATATAATTGTTTTAATTTATAAGCCCATAATATATAGATTATAAAAATAATCTAACGAGAACTTTCTGCAGTTGAAGTAAATGCTTTCAGTTGACGAGGCCATCTTAAAATGGGGGTACGAGTACTAGAGTACTGTAGGTATAGGGTATTCATTCATTAGCTTTTAAGCCAACTGTTGATTGTGGACTTCGAAAGATATGATAAGCTCTTAGTCTTGTAAGAACCAGAACCCGCCAAAGAGAGAGCAAAGCATAAAACATCAATTAAGCAAGAAAGGAAGAAAACACAAAAGAACAATCATAACTGAGACCGAAAAGAAAAGGGGGGGGATTGAAAACTTAGTTATAGAAACTAAGTGGTTGGTCATTTAATTTACATAGGCTCAATTTTGAGTAGGATCCATTATGTTTTACTCTGTGATAATGTCAGGTCTTGATTAGAACACATTCTTCTCAGTGAGGAGATGTCAACGCATATCTACATGCTCAAAATAGTTAAGGCTGCATTTGTGATCTCAGAGTCTTCTGGTACTACTATGATGTGTCTGCATTTTAATTTTGTCATGTGGTGAAAGTAAATTGGATTGCAAGAAAGTGAAGGGAAGTAACTTAGAAATAAACTTTAGAACCAGAACAAAATCAATAGTTTTAACTGTGATTCACATCTGGCAGCTTGTTTGATTTGAATTATAAATATTATTAATTAGCAAGGAAGTACAGGGAACTACTTCGAGAAATATAAAACCAGAAGCAACTTATAACAGTGATTCACACGAATGGCATCTTGCAGCTTGTCCGATTTGAATTTATGATTATATTTATTAATTACAAAATGGACAAACAACAGCAACAACAACATATTTCACTAGAGCTGTTCACGAACCGAGCCGAGTCGAGTTTTGATCGAACCGAGCCGAGCTTTAATTTTTTTTCTGACGAGCCGAGCTGAGCCGAGTTTTCTTAACGAACAAAAATCTGTGTTCGAGCTCGAGCTCGTTAACGAACGAGCCGAACACGAGCTTTTATCGAACAAAATCGAGTCGAGTCGAACCGAGCCAAACACGAGCCGAACACGAGCTTTCTCCATCAAAACGAGCCGAGCCGAGCCGAGCCGAGCCGAGCCGAGCTTAATTAAAAAATTCTGGTCAAAACACCAGTTGACTGTTAAAATAACAAACCAAATACTTTTATTTTTTTTAAAAAATTTTGTCATATCACTAAAAAATATTGATCTTAACATCCGTACGGTTGGATCATTCATAAATATTTTTAAAAAAATCGAAACATTAATACGATACTAAACACTAATTACAAGTACAAGTCAAAACACCGGTTGACTGTTAAAATAACAAATCAAATACATTTATTTTTTTCTAAAACTTTTGTCATGTCACTAAAATATATAGATCTTAACATCCGTACGGTTGGATCATCTATAAATATTTTTAAAAAAATCAAAACATGAATACGAGACTAAACACTAGTTACAAGTATTGTTCAAACAAGTGGTTGATTGTCAAAATAACAAACAAAATAAATTTATTTTTTTCTAAAATTTTTATCATGTCACTAAAATATATAGATATTAACATCCGTACGTTTGGATCGTCTATAAATATTATTTAAAAAATCAAAACATTAATACGAGACTAAACACTAGTTACAAGTAAAGGTCAAAACACCGGTTGACTGTTAAAATAACAAACCAAATACATTTATTTTTTTCTAAAACTTTTGTCATGTCACTAAAATATATAGATCTTAACATCCGTACGGTTGGATCATCTATAAATATTTTAAAAAAATCAAAATATGAATACGAGACTAAACACTAGTTACAAGTAATGTTCAAACAAGTGGTTGATTGTCAAAATAACAAACAAAATAAAATTATTTTTTTCTAAAATTTTTATCATGTCACTAAAATATATAGATATTAACATCCGTACGGTTGGATCATCTATAAATATTTTTAAAAAAATCAAAATATTAATACGAGACTAAACACTAGTTAGAAGTAAAGGTCAAAACACCGGTTGACTGTTAAAATAACAAACCAAATGCATTTATTTTTTTCTAAAACTTTTGTCATGTCACTAAAATATATAGATCTTAACATCCGTACGGTTGGATCATTCATAAATATTTTTAAAAAAATTGAAACATTAATATGACACTAAACACTAGTTCTAACAACTATTCAAACAATTGGTCGATTGTCAAAATAATAAACAAAATAAATTTATTTTTTTCTAAATTTTTTATCATGTCACTAAAATATATAGATATTAACATCCGTACGGTTGAATCATTCATAAATATTTTTTAAAAATTGAAACATTAATATGAGACTAAACACTAGTTACAAGTAAAGGTCAAAACACCTGTTGACTGTGAAAATAACAAATCGAATACATTTTTTTTTCTAAAAATTTTGTCATATTACTAAATAATATAGATATTAACATCCGTACGGCTGGATCATTCATAAATATTTTTTAAAAAATCGAAACATTAATATGGGAGAAGTACTAGTCAAACTACTAGTTTACCGTTAAAATAGCAAACCAAATATATTTATTTTTTCTAAATTTTTTATTATATCACTTAAATATATAGATCTTGACATTCGTACGGTTGGATCATTTATAAATAATTTCAAAAAATCGAAACACCGATCAGGAAATAAATACTAGTTACAAGTAATAGTCAAATCACTTGTTAATTATTAAAATATCAAATTAAAAAATTAATTTTTAATATCTGAATTTTTTCAAATTACTAAAATATGTATTTTGACATTCGTATAGTTCAATAATTTAAAAATATTTATAAAAAATTTGAATAAAATTCATAATAATTAAATATATAAAAAATAATTTTTTTTTTTAATTTTTTTTCGAGCCGAACCGAGACGAGCTCGAGCCGAATCGAGCCGAGCCGAGCTCGAGCCGAGCTCGAGCCGAACATGCCAAAAGCTCGGCTCGAGCTCGTTTTCTTAACGAACACATTTTTGTGTTCGAGCTCGAGCCCTTAACGAACCGAGCCGAACCGAGCCCTTAACGAGCCGAGCTCGAGCTTGTTCGCGAACGGCTCGGTTCGCGAACAGCTCTATATTTCACATAAAATGGGAATCAACATAGTATTTCAGAATTAGATTCAAGCAGCTGATAATGCCCAGAGCCGTAAGCTGTCGTTCATGCATAAACTGTTGGGTATAATTCTAACTACACAGCAACAATGGGCAGTTATATATATAATAACAAGAACATGGCAAATAACCCAACTAACGAAACAAAACACGAATGCAATAACAAACTATAAAGACTGTAATTGACAAAGAAAGTAAAGAAAACTTATCTCTTATTGCTTTCCAAATTCTGATAAGAAGAAGAACACAACAGCTGAGTCGCCAAACCCTTCAAGAGGACTTGACTGTTCTTGAAGAGATTATTGCCCCCACTTAAACTGTGATGGAATGCAGCAATATCGCTTCCAGGATAAAATAACAACAGATCAATCTGGTCACAGAACCAACAATGATCAACGGCGACTCGCACCTCAGTTTGCCCAAAAAACCTATGCAACTCATATATGTTTGCGAGGTAGGCACCGAGACTTGTGTCATTTTTATCTCAAGTGTACCTTTCAATATATAGGCATCTCAAGTTACTCTTCTTCTATTTTACTCGATGTGGTACACCAAGTAACAAAATAGAAAAAGTAAACAAAATGGGTTTTCCTTATTATTTATATTATATCCAGATTACTTAATATTAATATTATAAAATATATTCAGAGTATGATTAAAATAATCCTTACTCAATATATTTTATATTAATAATTAAATAATCAATATAAATAATTAAACTTGTAATAGAAAAGAAAAATATAAAAGTTCCCACTAGCACTAGGCTACACAAGCATTCCACTTATGCTAGTAGTTGTAAACAACACTAACACAAGATGCTATATAAACTCAATATCTTTCTTTTTACAATATCAATGTGGGACAAAATCCTCATAACCCATTTCAAACAAGCAACTTTGTCTCAATATATTCATGGATTCCACTAAGAAAATATCTTAGATCCAAATATGAAAGTTTAAGTCCTCATATCAAGGAACAACCTCCAAGTGTTAGTTTCCGGAAATCATATCAAGAACATATATAAAATATGCCTCAAACTTTCCATTTTCTAACAATCCCCCACAAATCCATAATTAAATTGCATACCAGATTTTATCATGACTTGCTTTTCAGAGTCGGTACCCTCCCGGGTTTGAACCCTCCTAAGTCCTCTACTTCGATGGCTTCCGGATACAGATGGAATGTTTCACCTTGAATCTTTATCCGTTGGGTGTAACCACTCTCCATAGACGACGACAAGTCAAAGGCTATGGTGCCAATCTACGGCTTTGAGACGTTAATGGTCATGTCTCGATCCTGTTCGTCGAATGTTTCGAGGAATAACCCTTTCCTCTAATTGCGACCACACAATTACATTCGCTTAGCTGGGCATCTCCAGAGATGTACTGCTATCATCTCGTCAAACGACTTGACCCCATTCAGAGTTCAAATAACTCTTGCTAACTAGCAGTTCAAGTACCTCTTAAGGTTTATAGGGAATAGACTCAAATACATAAGTATCTAAATGTATATGGTAGAGGTACTACCAATTCATCCTTACAACTTGTTATTACCACATTGAATACACTTCGAGGGATCTCCTCTCAGGTGTATTGGGTTCCCGCTGTTGATGAATTATGATGGGTTACCAGTCTCATCCCCAACCTCAACTTAAGGACTATAGCATGCTCAATCCCTTTAGTTAGCGGATCAGCTATATTATCTTGAGTTCCTATGAACTCTATAGCAATAATCCTATCAGACACAAGACCCCTTATAGACTTTAGTCTAACTTGGATGTGTCTCTTTGTTTTAGCATTATACTTTACACTTCTGACTTTGTCGATAGTTGTACGGCTATCACAATGACCAGAAATGGCAGGAAGCGGCTTGCTTACTACAGGTAACATACTCATGAGTCCATGTAACCATTCAGCCTCCGTCCCCGTGGCATCAAGTGCACACAACTCAGCCTCAAAAGTAGACCGAGTAATCAAAGTCTGTCTAGAAGACTTTCAGGACACTGTTCCACCCGTAAGGGAAAACATATATCCAGTCACTCCATTGAAACCAGATTTCTTAGCTATCCAACTTGCATTACTGTACCCCTTGAGTACCCCCGGAAATCTCCGATAATGCAAGCCAAGGGAAATAGTTCCCTTCAGATATTTAAGAACTCTATCCAGTGCCTCCCAATGAGTCTTGTTTGGACAGCTTGTATATCTAGCCAACTTAGACACAAAATAAGAAATATCTGGCCTAGTCACATTAGCAAGATATTGCAAACTCCCAATAATCTAAGATTACCTTAACTGAGACACAGGAACTCCTGAACTATTCTTGACTAAGGCAACTTTTGAATCATATGGTGTACTAGCGATTCTACAATTGGAATAACCATACTTCTCAAGTATAGATTTCTCTATATAATGAGACTGTGACAAAGTTATTCCATCAGTTGACTGAGTCAACTTGATCCCAAGAATCACACTACCTTCACCCATATCCTTCATCTCAAAGTGCATCTTCAAGAAAGTCCTTGTCTCGTTAATAATCTCAATATTGGTTCCAAACAACAAGATATCATCTACATACAAGCACACGATCACACAATCATTACCTCTAACCTTATAGTAGACACACTTGTCACTTTCATTAACTAAAAAATTCGAAGTCTAAAACAGTTTCATCAAACTTTTTATGCCAATCTATAGGTGCTTGTTTAAGGCCATGGATGGACTTGACTAGTCTACATACTTTCCTCTCATTACCAGAAGTAACAAATCCCTCAGGCTGATCCATATAAATCTCTTCTTCAAGGTCACCATGAAGAAAAGTTGTCTTTACATCCATTTGATGGATGATAAGACCATGTACAGAAGCCAATGCAATAAGCATTCTGATTGTTGTCATTCGGGCAACTGGAGAATATGTATCAAAATAATCAATGCCTTCCCTTTGCCTAAATCCCTTAGCAACTAGCCTAGCCTTGTACTTATTTATTGAGCCATCAGGGTTTAGCTTCCTCTTGAAAATCCATTTACATCCAATAGTAGAACACCCTGGAGGGAGATCAACTAACTCCCATGTTCTGTTTGAAATAATTGAGTCAATTTCACTCTTTACAGCGCCTTTCCAATGCCTTGACTCCGAAGAATCTTTGGCTTGACGGAAAGTTAAAGGCTCATCCTCGACATTGTAAGTGATAAAGTCACTTCCAAAGTCCTTGACTACCTTTGCACGCTTACTCCTTCTAGGTTCCTCTACTTTATTAGGAGTAGAGCTACTACCAGGATCCACCCCCACATTTGTCATCTTTTCCACATGATCAGGAATAGAACTTGATGTGTGAGTGGGATCATCCTCAGAACTACCCAAAGATATAGCAGTCTTCATTGGGAATACTTCCTCAAAGAAAGTTGCATCACGAAACTCAACTATCGTATTCGCCACAATACCATCTATGTCAGACTTTAATACTAAAATCTCATAGCAGTTGTGGTTTCAAGATAGCCCAGAAAGATACAATCAACAGTTTTCGGACCCAGTTTCTTTCTCTTGTGTTCAGGGAAAAGCATATTAGCAAGGCACCCCACACACGAAGATAACTCAAACTTGTCCTACGCTTTCTCCATAATTCATATGGTGTCTTGTCCATATGTTTCAGAGGGACTCTATTCAGAATATGGCAAGCCGTATTCAGAGCCTCTCCCCACATGTACTTAGGCAACCCAGAATTAATTAGCATACTGTTAATCATGTCTTTAAAAGTTCTGTTCTTTCGTTCTGCCACCCATTAGACTCAGGTGTGTTTGGTGGAGTAACCTCATGAACTATACCATTGTTTGCGCAATATTCATTAAACAAGGTACTCGTATACTCACCACCTCTATCAGACCTCAAACGTTTAAGTACTTTGCCAATTTGTGTTTCAGCTTCATTTTTATACATAATGAATTTATCTAGTGCTTCATTCTTATGTTTAAGCAAATAAACATAACAATATCTACTATAATCATCTATAAAGGTAATGAAATATCTACAGTGATCCTTGGTCAACACACCACCAAATTCACATATGTCTGAGTGCACTAAATCTAACAAGTCTGAATCCTTAACAATATTATGAAAAGGTTTCCTTGTTTGTTTAGCAGTTACACACACTTGACACTTAGATTTCTTATCAATGGCGTACTTTGGAATCAACTCTAAATTCATCATATTCTTTAGAGCACCAAAATTTAAATGACCAAGTCGTAAGTGCCACAAATCAGATGATTTTACACAATTAACAGAAGGTGCAACACTATCATTAATAAAACCACCCAAAACGGGTTTAACATTTATTAAAACAAACCATTAGACAAGTAACCCTTGCCAAAGAATGTACCAGTATGAGTAATAACTATTTTATTACACTTCAAAGAAAGTTCAAAGCCGTTTTTAACTAAACAACTTCCACTTATAATATTTCTACGAATAGAGGGAACATGATACACTCTAGTGAGAGATAGAATCCGCCCAGAAGCAAACTTCAGGTCCACGTTTCCTATTCCAAGCACTTGTACAGCACTAGCATTCCCCATCGTCACTGTCACTCCATGACTCTGTTGATAAGATACAAACAAGCTAATATCAGCACAAATATGTACATTAGCTCCAGTATCAATCAACCACTCATGTGACAGATAAGTGGAAAGTAGTACAGGGTTGTAAGTAACATACCCGTCATCGGTTCCAGAGGCAACAACCTCACCAATGACCATGTTAGCTATTGGCCCACTCGTGGTTCCAAGTCCAAGCACAGTATTTGCTTGAGCTACCACTCCAGCTTTCTTAGCTTTCTTACTTGGACAGTCCTTGCCTTTTCTGTCCTACAGTCACTACATTTACCTTCGAGCTCCCATGTTCCACAGGCAACACATGTCCCTATTTAGACTTGTGCTGCTCCCTACTGAGATATCCAACATCAAGTTAGTCCATGTGATCTCTCCTTTCTGTCTTTTCAGGGAGAGAGCAAACTCTTTCCAAGACTTAGGGAGCTTTTCAATCACAGACATCACTCGAAACTTCTCAAGCAAGACCATACCGGACTCACCCAAATCATGAACTAACATCTCAAACTCATGAACCTGTTCAGTCATGGATTTTCCATCCACCAGCTTAAAATCAAGAAACCTAGCCACAGAATACTTCTCAAATCCTTGAGAATCAGTATTATGGGTTTGGTCCAGTTTATCCCATAAGACTTTAGCAGTATAGACATCTGATGAATAAACATCGAACAAGGTGTTCTCCAAGGATGCCAAAATTGGCTGCCCTAGCCACCCCATCCTTCTCAGCCCATAAAGCATAAACCTTAACAGATTCAGCTTTCTCTTGTTCCAACCCAGGAGGATCATTCTGTACCACTAACAATAGACCCTTAATCGTTAACTAGAGCTTCGTCTTTTTCTGCCAAAGAGAAAAAGAAGCTCCACCACTAAATTTATTAGGCATACCCGATAAATCAATTGGATGGGGAAAACGATAGGTGGTCCAGTCAATGGTAGTGGTACCACCAGAACCAGAACCAGTCTCAACAATTTTAGGAACATCAGCAGTTTCGTTAACCATCTTGCTAATTAACTATATATAACTATAATCTCTTCAAGATTGTTGGGTATAATTCTAACTACACAGCAACAATGGGCAGTTACATATATAATAACAAGAACATGGCAAATAACCCAACTAACGAAACAAAACACGAAGGCAATAACAAACTATAAAGACTGTAATTGACAAAGAAAGTAAAGAAAACTTATCTCTTATTGCTTTCCAAATTCTGATAAGAAGAAGAACACAACAGCTGAGTCGCCAAACCCTTCAAGAGGACTTGACTGTTCTTGAAGAGATTATTGCCCCCCACTTAAACAACAACAGATCAATCTGGCCACAGAACCAACAATGATCAACGGCGACTCGCACCTCAGTTTGCCCAAAAAACCTATGCAACTCATATATGTTTGCGAGGTAGGCACCGAGACTTGTGTCATTTTTATCTCAAGTGTACCTTTCAATATATAGGCATCTCAAGTTACTCTTCTTCTATTTTACTCGATGTGGTACACCAAGTAACAAAATAGAAAAAGTAAACAAAATGGGTTTTCCTTATTATTTATATTATATCCAGATTACTTAATATTAATATTATAAAATATATTCAGAGTATGATTAAAATAATCCTTACTCAATATATTTTATATTAATAATTAAATAATCAATATAAATAATTAAACTTATAATAGAAAAGAAAAATATAAAAGTTCCCACTAGCACTAGGCTACACAAGCATTCCACTTATGCTAATAGTTGTAAAAAACACTAACACAAGATGCTATATAAACTCAATATCTTTCTTTTACAATATCAATGTGGGACAAAGTCCTCATAACCCATTTCAAACAAGCAACTTTGTCTCAATATATTCATGGATTCCACTAAGAAAATATCTTAGATCCAAATATGAAAGTTTAAGTCCTCATATCAAGGAACAACCTCCAAGTGTTAGTTTCCGGAAATCATATCAAGAACATATATAAAATATGCCTCAAACTTTTCATTTTCTAACATAAACTGGTCTTTTTTCTGACCATTGTTTTAAAGCCGTCACTCTGTTATTGCCTTACTGGCATCTTTCCATACATATGTTAGCTACAATAAGATCAAATGCAAAATTTAGGACTTACTATTTTAGAACGTAACATAAGATACATTCAATAGCACTTCATCCAGAACCGGGAAAAATAGCACTGTTCTTACAACTGCTAAATCTAAACAAATGTGTACTATTTGCATAGAAATCTAGTAAAAACCTACAAAATTATGCAGATGATGATTAGCAGTCAGCACCTACAGAAACGTGCAGATAATCGTCTAGTACACAGAAGACCGGCTTAATTAGCTAGCTATCTTACTATTAATCTGCCAGATTAGCTTGTAGTTGCAGGTTGGACTGGATTAGGAGGGAGTAGTGCTGGTGATGTCTGTGGTAGGGAAGGTACAAGTTTAGTCTTGTCAACGACGAATACTAAACATCTACAAAGCGGGCATGTGCTGTTGGATTGAAGCCAGTGGCGAATGCAATCCCTGTGGAACACGTGTTTGCAGGATGGCACTTGCATCAACTCCTCTTTCATCTCAAATTCTCCCAAGCATACACAACATCTGCATAACATTTTCTGAAAGGTTAGTCGAACTCTCAACCTCTTTAATCGTAAACAAATTCGTGCATCACACAGATTCTAACCTATAATAACACATAAGCCAAGAAATTTAATAATTAGTAATCAATTCGTTTTAAGGTTTAATAATTAGATCATTATCTAATTAAAGTGCTCAGCTGTGCAACTTTTTCCTTAATATAATTATCAAATTATGATGATGTAGATGTAAGGAGCATATATGCTTTTTAATGCCAAAGGCACTCATCTTATATTCTGCTTTCTTCACCATCATTATTTGAAAGCACTTTTGAGGAAATAGTGGGTGTTATTAGAGATTCTAACTGTTATTCTAAAAGAAAGATCAATACCTACATGCTAAAATATTAGTGAACATGCAGCTTGTCTTTAGCATATTACCAATATCAGACAAACCAGTAGCCTCTAAGTTCACGGCCCCTCTCCAGGGCCCTCGGTCAAGCTCACACACCCGCTTTATCTTTCACAAGGTTCAAACCCTCGACATCAGGTAAAAAAGACGAGATAGATACCGCTACACCAAGAGTTTACGGATTCTTAAATTGCTAATGACATATTTACGTATACATTTTTCAACTTATAATAAATTACATATTGAGCTAGACGGATCAATAATATCGTGAATGATTAAATTGTATGTGCAGTCAATATTCACAATTTTGTAATCATCCATTTTCCAGTGGAGAATATAAATGATGGACATAGTTCAACACTGGTCTTGTGTAAATCTACATCAACAGACAGAGACTGTATATCTGGTGTCCATATATCTTTTCGACATGTTAATTTATAATTTAGTGTCATAATTCCTTAAAATAACAACAGTTTGCCTTTCTAGCTGTAGTTCAAGGTCCATGTTTTATAATTATATCGTATAAAATAATTTTATATAACTGTTAAGTAACTGATTGCTCTAAAACCTTAACGTAACAATAACTTTTAGCTCACCTTCATCTGCCTGCAAAATAAAACTAGCAACTAGTATTGTTTTTGAATAATTAATCGCCCTCAGGTATTTGATCATAGATAAATCTTATTCTATTCACTAAAACACATGGACTAATTATTAACAAACTTAATGAACACAATATTCATCATAGATATTAGGAAAAATGTCCAACTTACAGTGAATCCCTTGCCTTGAGTTCTTCATCAAATACTACTGTAAGAAGTTTCTCTTTGAGTTCTTCTTTCAAGCCAACTTCGCATACCTGTAAATGTAGCAAAATAGACAAAAGCTTAGTTATTAGTAAATACTAACTCTTCATGTAATTCTAAAACATTTATAGTGGGCATTTTAATGTAGTAGAAATATTGTAACATCATATATGTATGTGATCACAGATCAAATCCTCAATATTTGTGATGACATCGTAAATATATCAGTTTTATGATTGAAATAGGTCGCACTATATGAAGGAGACGTTTTATCGTGAGAACAATTGTTCAGCACTTGTTTAAGAGCGGAGAATGAAGAGTTACGTTCTTTGGTGACTCCCCTCTACATGACATATATAGCAGAGAGAGGACTTACTGATATGATGAAGGGAGGTGGCTGAGAAAGAGTTCTTGGCAGCACCGGCGGAGGATGTGAGAAGGTAGAAGCTCTCTTCTTAAGATAAAACAAGTAAAACAACAAGAACAAAATTATAGAGAAAAGTATAGGAATTGAGAAAATAAAAGCTTGGTAAAGCTTCAATTGGAGTGCTTGTGAATAAAGGTGAGGAGGGTGTGGAGATGGATCAAACCCCATTCAAACTATCTATCAAATCTATGTTCCAAAGAAAAAAAACAAGAGACACAAATCAAGGTTCTTGTTCTATAATGGTGAGTGTACTTAAGCTATTGAGAAGGTAGAGTTTGTAAGATATTTTGAGTTGATATGTAGAAACTATAAAGCACATATATAGAATGTTAAGAATTGTTTGTAAAGGCTAGGGAAAGAAACAAAAATATTGTAAAATCAAACTTTTAGTTGCATGGGACAGGCCACTTAAAGATGGCTCCATTTATAAGAACTATTGTCCATCCATCTTCATCAACTTTATTTGGTGCTAAATATCATAGTATCTAACCTTCAGTGCTTAATTAAATTAATCAATTATTAATTATTCTTTGTTGGTTGGTTAATTAATTAATTAAAAGGTGGTAGGAATCTCTCATTTTTAATATATCCCAAATTGCCAAATGGGTAGGCAAAACAAATGCCTTTCCTGGTAAATTATATTCCCTCCAAATTGAAAGGCAAGTTACAGGGAGTTAGAATGGATCAAAATGGTTTTGACATAAAAGAAACCAAATAGAAACATACCTGTACCTTATTACCTGCCAAATTATAAGATTGAGAAACTGAAATATGTTCAAGACGGGGATATTGAGCATGTCACATATGAGTACTAGTTCTCCGGAAATTTAGTATGATCTCTAACTCTACGTGACATGTACGTATGATATATTTGCATATATCATGCTGTGACAAATGAGTACTAGTTTTCCGGAAAATTAGTATGGTCTCTACGGAACATGTATGTATGATATATTTTCATATATCATGTCACAAATCATTTGAAATTTTATATGACAACTCTCTGAAAAATTGATAGATAGATAGAAGGTCATTTCTTCAACACACCAGAAGTCATCGAAAGGGTCTCAGAGACCTATCAAACAAAAAAACAATAAGAGAAGTACTGGATTCATGCTTTTACATTTGCTCTCACTATAAGACTCTGAATTGAAGACCTCGAAACAACAGAGTTCCGGTATCATGTTAAATTACTAATTCTCCCAGAACTTCGACCTTGTTAGAGACACAGGTGGATCTTTATACTTTAATAACAGTGAGTCAGCTTGACTAAGACAAGCGCAACCTTTGGGAAGAAAATATAATAATATGGATTGAGTTTTATCTTCTTACTTTTTTGGATGTGATAAAGTGAGCATTCTGATAAGAGTAGTGCTGTAGTACTACCTTGATTAACTAGAATCAACTTCAATATGAAAGGAACTGCAAAGTCCATGAGATTACTCTCACAGCATCATAAATTTCAATAACCCCGTTTAGAATTTAATTGAAGTCTTACTGGTAACGCTTTCTGTTAGAATATGACATAAGATCCGGTTGAGGCCTTTTCTCTAATAGCCTCACTCGAAATCAATGCTAATTAACCAGTGTATCTAAATCGTTAAGGTTTAAAGCAAGACCCCAACCGGATCTTATATCATATTCCAACACTTTCAACATTTTTTTTAAAAGTAACTTAGAACTTATCAAATCAGAAGCGATCTCCAGTTCAAATCTTTTAAGATTGATTATGAGATTCTAATAATTTCACTTTTTCAAATCCACGGAAGGCGACTCGTCACCGAGGGAGTTAAGATATTTGACATCCTAGGCCAAAATAATACATAAAAGTGCAAAGAAAATCTAGATGTATCATCATAAACAAGAAAATGCATTATCATAAATCAGCCATCTAATTTACTAGTAGAAAGTGTTAAAAACATGACTATTAGTAAGCAGTGAGATGACACTAGCCTACTTGTAATCAAGATCCCGTATCATACCTAGATATTGTTAGTGGAAACCAAGCATACATATTTATCTATCACTATCTCAATTTCATGTAGATATGGGAGTGTGAGTGTTCATATTTACAATCATATTATTTAATGTTATATAGCTACCTTGAACAGTGGACTTATTGATCACCATTACATTGACAACTTGAGACCTTATCCTAACATGACAACTTTCACTCTCAGATTACTAAAGCACTGGTTGCTAAGCACTTTTGGAAAGGGAGGTGCAGTAATATAGGTAGAGGGTGACTGCAGCGGCGGATCCAGCTTCGAATATAAGGGGGGTCGGAATTTTTTTTTAATGAGCTCGAGCCGAGCATTTGGCACGTTCTGCTCTAGTTCGGCTCAAAAAAATAAAAAATAAGATCTTATATATTAGATTATTGAGAATATTTTCGGCTGGAAATTCTTTCTTAATTGTTGCAGTTGCAACCGTTAGAACCGTTAGAATCATCGACAATTTTACCAACATATAAACCCAAGGATATTCAATATCTTCGTGTAAGGTTGTAAATTGAAAAAATTAATACTTCCTTACAAGCAGTACGTAAAAATCAGTTGACTCGGATGAGTACTCTGATATGAGACGTCAATCGACTTGGATTTGTCCGAGCACTCAGAAATTCAACTGATTACTCAGATTTTCTGAGGACACGATCGAGGATAACTGATTTCCGAGTTTTATAACCTGGCTTATCTACTTGTTTTGTCGATGAATGCTAAACCAAACACCCGACAGCAAGAACTGCTTTCACCTATATATGCAGTTGAGCACAAACATACTACTATATTAGATAGAAAAGATCACTATCTCTCCAATGTTAATGTTCCGTGACATTTTCTTAAGGTGCCTTGTACTATGCTATTGCTTAATCCTGACTAAGCGAAAAGGTATATACTTTTAGTCACCTGGACACATAAAATGATAACTTATTAAAACTGCTACTCGAGTTACAATAAGTTTGTTACTTCAATAAGTTTTATGAAAATATTTGTTACTTGTTAGACAGACAAACAGCTGCAACTCTGCACAAGTTAAAGCTAACCATTATTCTTACTCCCCTTGAACACTAGTATAAAGCTAAAAAACTTGCTATCCTTTAATGTATCGAAAACTAAAATTCAGTCTGATTTTTCTATTTATTTTGTGAATCATCTAGCTATGGCAATTGTTGCACTTAACGACCAAGATGGTACTCACCGTAACCCTTTCATAGTGTTTTTGTCGGTATCTGTGACAGAACCCGGAGTGCTGGCTTGAGCTACCTGACCTTCAAAAATCATTAATTTTTCTTTTCAGTCCCAACTCGATTTTCAAAATTTAGTAGATAATTTAACCCTATATGAATAATTTAAACCTGAATCCCTTTGAAATTCTGGTTCCGCCTCTGGTATGTGCTTTGCGATATTTTTCTATTTTATCATTACCTCATTTGATCATTTTCTTGGTCCATCTTTTAACTTGCAGGAGTTTTGAGATCAATCTCGGACTTACCACCAACTCACTACACAGTCAGAATCAAATCATTTTCATTGCTAACTAAGAATAATATAGAAAAATATTATTCAGGTGAATTTGAAGCTGGAGGATACAAATGGTATAATAGTGTCCCTATTGTGAAGTTGTTATGTGTTTTTCTATGTCACGGGCTCACAGCATTTTGATTTTTCTTTGTCCCTGCAGGAAGCTGGTGATTTGCCCCGATGGCAAGAATGTCAAGGAATATATATCTGTGTACATTGCCATGGCTGAAACAACTTCACTTCGTCCCGGTTGGGAAGTGTTTGCAACATTTAAACTTTTTCTGCTTGATCAGAACAAGGACAATTTTCTGACAGTTGAAGGTTATTGTTGAAAATTTTACCTTGATCTGCCTAGCGGTTTTTAGAGAAATTGAAGTTAATTAGGGGCATAAGATTCATTAGAAGTTATTTGCATACAATACAAACATGATTACTGACCAGGCCTCTTGACCAGCTTCTGCAGGAAAGTGTAGACGATTTCATGGAATGAAGCTAGAATGGGGATTTGATAAATTTATCCATAACAAAGCATTTAGCGACGCAGTAAATGGATATCTTGTAGAAGACTCGTGTGTGTTTGGAGCCGAGGTTTTTATCCATAAAGAAACAAGCAAGGGGAAATCAGAGTGTTTAAGCATGATTAAAGAAGCCATAACATACAAGCACACTTGGAAAGTTGAAGAGTTCTGGAAACTAGATCAATTATCTCAGGAGTCCAGGGCATTCAACGGAGGAGACTACAAATGGTACAATCATGATTTATTATCAGCATTTCATATTTTGGTCTATCTGCACTTGTTATGTATGAAATTTCAAACATTAGAGCTGCAGCTAATCCAACATTTAAAGGATCAGAAAATGTACAATAACATGCAACCATCTTGCGCGAATTATTTGTGCAGGAAGATACTGATGTATCCCAATGGAAAAGGAAATGGTACGGGGACTCATCTATCGTTATACGTAGCTTTGGCTGAACCTGCATCAGTTTCCCCTGGTTCTAAAGTACTGGTAGAATTCACATTACGCGTACTAGACCTAATAAATGGCAGACATATCTCCGGAAAAGGTATTACCTAAGCTACCAAGATGCTTGACATACAAATTAAGCCAGTTGTTTTGTAAAGTTGGTCATTTAACAATATAACGAACATAAGATTGAAGCTGTTTCTGAGTTTCATATATCGAAATGTGGCTTCAGACTAATAATGTGAGGTTATGTTGTTGTGTTGCAGTTACTCGCTGGTTCGGTGCTTCAGATCCAGAGTCCGGATGGTCAAGATACATAACACTTGATTACTTGTATCTGCCAAAGAATGGTCTGCTAACAAAAGATAGCTGCTCTGTAGAGGCAGAAATTACAATTCATGGAGTGGCTAATGTTGTCTGATTATAACTCTTACTAACTTGTCACATTGATGTAAATTCGAGAAGAAATATGTAAGATTGTAAAGAAATTAATGTTCAAAGTTTACCAGTTCATGTATCAAAAGATTGGCGAAAACACAAATAAGAACTCCTCTTCACATTTTTTGTTTTAATTAAAATTGTTTGTTGATCAAGTCAAGTGCTCAAAGTCTCAACCTTTTTTTTGAGTAAATTAATATTTTTTTTTTAAAATCTATACAAGTGTACGAGGTAAACGAGAAACAAACTGCGCCGCAATATCTCGTTGAATAGCAAATCCAATCCTACGAAAAACATAATCAGGCGAGCCTTCATAATTTTCTACACTCTCCTAGGAAACTAACATCAAATGTCAAGAATCCAAATGTATCAAAAGCAAAAGACATGAACATGTGTTAATTATCTTTGTATATCAGATCATATTTACGCACATTTGCTGCTTTTGTAATCTCCTAACCAACTATAAAGGGTCAATTCCCAAATACAAGAGTTCAATCATGTAAGAAACTGATTGCAGTATGATTAGTAGGATAACATGTCATTTTAATGTCTATAAAATTAAAACTAAATAATGAAAATTTTGTGCTTTCGCGGTAAACAAAACAATTAAATTTGAGTGCACACAAATAAATTGAATATGCGTGACCATTGAATATACATGAGGGCAACCATTTTAAAGATTAGAAATGTGTATTTCTTTATAAATTAATGAATATAAATATCTACAATATAAGTGATAAGCTAGGGGAGGAAATTAAAAGATATTTAGTTTTAATAGAATATGTTGGAAATTTGACTTGCTGAAACATGTAGCACTGCTAAGTTCAAATGGGATTCTGAATGACAAATACAAAACACTGGAATATGTAGCACTATTAAGTTCAAGTGAGATCTTAAAACACTACTAGATTTAAGTTTGCAAAATTGATAAAATGATTTTCATAATGTTTTCAAAATAAATTTGATAAATATAAACGACCACCCCTAGGCTAAAACTTTTTTTTTATTGCTAGTGAATAATAAAATAATGTCAAAATGATATATAAGCAAGAAAACTTTTGTAAAACTATTTCTAAATTACATATCGAATAATAAATTCAAATATGATATAAAAAATTAATCGAATTTTAATAAAACCGTACATGTCTTGTTCTTGAAAATACCGAAATGAGTGCACACAAAATAAAATGGATCTTAAAATCATAATTACAACTTGGAAATATTTTATTCGCGTAAATACTGACAATTAAATGTAAAACACATATTAGATGATGTTTGGAAAATCTTTAAACAAGTTAATTATGATTTTTTTTGGATAAAAATTTAAGATATACTTGTTAAGTTTAATGTAAAACACATATTAAATGATGTTTGGAAAATCTTTAAACAGGTTAAATATGATTTTTTTGGATAAAAATTTAAGATGTATTTGTTAAGATTTAATTTATGAAAATTGTTAAAGGTCCCAAATGTTGTTACAATTTTATTTTTAAACGCTTTAACTTTTCTTATAATCGCATGTATTCATATGCGTCCACGAATCAAATTTCGACACTTGTCATGTCACATCAAATTTCGACATTTATTATTTCATATCATTTTATAATTATGTTAGTATAATTTTTGAGTTACCTAATATTGTTCTTAATTTATTATTCGTGAGCTTCAAGATAGCACTTTGTTTCATGACTTGAATGGATATGTTTTTTGTGTTGCAGCCACTAGCCACTGGTTGGTTCTGTGCTTATCCAGAGTCCAGATACATTAACATTTGTATCTGCCAAAGAATGGTCTACTAACATAACATAGCTATTTCTGCGTAAATAACGAATGGAAAATGCTAAACCCCAAATTTTTATACCAAAATTTTTTCCAAATCTGATGTGTAATCTGAATATTTGACAACTTTTCTAATAATAATATGAGACCCTGCGTGCATTTAT
Source organism: Apium graveolens (assembly GCF_009905375.1). Lineage (NCBI taxonomy): Eukaryota > Viridiplantae > Streptophyta > Magnoliopsida > Apiales > Apiaceae > Apium > Apium graveolens. Next base: position 200,387,086 of record NC_133647.1, read on the forward strand.
ATGCACCCACGAATCAAAATCAGCCATGTGTCAGCCACGTCATTTGGTAAATTTTTTGGGGAAGATATTTGGGATAACTAGCCCTACTCATAACAAATTATGGAGCGGCTGGCTAATGTTGTTTGATTATAACTCTTCCTAGCTTACCACATTGATGTAAATACGATTTGTAAGATTGTAAAGAGTTTCGACTCTCACATAAGTTCTTGATTTGACAATTCAAAAGTAGGAAAAGATTTTTTACTGATAAATTGATAGTCAAAATCATTCTATTCGGGATCCCATACTTTATTAAAGCGCCAGATTTCTAATTTCTCATAGCGCCGCCCCCCGAATTCCTTCTAAAGCGTGTTGAATAATTTTTGTTGATTCTGTCATTTCACTGATTCGTACTAAATAACGAGCTAATGAATCCCCTTCATTTCGCCATTGAACTCCCCAATCAAATTCATCGTAAGACTCATAATTGTTGATGGAGGAATCTGGTAATAACAAAGTTTGAGATTTCTCACCGGAATCAAGATCTGTGACGGTGGTTCTTTGCTGGAAAATCAAGCGGTGTGTGGTGGTTGTATGTTGATTAGTGGCTGAGATTGATTAGGGCAAGTGGTAGCTCCTTTTCAGCTCTCAACTTCTTACCCCTCTCAATGTGCCTACGTACCCTTTATATAGGGATCAAGCCTGACGTATTTCTTGGGGAACAAGAAATCGAATGAGCTTAGACTTCTCATTCCTAGGCCTGGTAGAAGTCCCTCCAGAATCCATCTTCCGCTAGCTTTAAGAATGTCCAACTATGGGGCCCAACCGCGAAGGCCCAAGGCTCGCCCGTAATCGTAGGAATTCACGGATACTGCATCTCCATGCGCAAGGATAACAATCCGCTATAGTTATCTCCCTTGATTTATGAACGCAGGTATAGCCACGGCTCACCCCAAATACCGGACGCCTCCCTGTCCCCCGAATGAGGATAACCCACCAGATAGCAGGATAGGTGATCCCAAGCTCTTGGATGCAAAGTGCAGGATGACTTCAAAGTTCTCCAACGAGAACACCCATTGAATACAAGAACAGAGTTCCCAAAGAACAAACCAAAGTTAACCCCGCATCCCCAAGGAGGACACCCGTTGAATACAGGAGGAGGCCTTCAATCATCAGGCATACCCCTGGAGGCCTTCTAGCTTTTCACGGACATCCCCCTCCTCGACCGCCTCAAGGAGGAAATTCTTGAAAGAGTACCTGCAACAAATACATTAGTGAAAACAATCCCCATTCTTCTTTCCATGTTTGCGTTGTCCTTGAAATATCCCTTTTTGCCTTGTTCTAGATGAGGACAAACTCAACCATCCAAAAATATGCATCTCCCAAGGACATGACGCGTCCTCTTCTTGCGGAATGCACACATTTCCCTTGTATTGCAACCTTAACATGTGGTCAATCTACCTTGTCAATTTTACCCATGTAAGGCGTACCCTGAGTTCTGGACGCATCCTAGACGCATTAAAATTTCCTTCACATCCCTTGGCATGGCAACCTTGACTTCAAACGACCCAAATCTCACAGTCCACTCAATATTGGACGCGTCCTATATACAGAGGGCGCGTCCTCACTTATACACTGCATCCTACAACTTAATCGTTTATCTCTTCGCCCCAATTCTGTTCCAATTGACCCATTCTTGACCCGAAATGACCCGATGCCAAATTTTGGCTATAACAACTACCCCCAAATTCCATACGCAGTTGAAAATAAAGTTGGAACTTTAATCCTTAGAAATATTAGCAAAATTTGGTTTACAACCCCAAGACGCGTCTTTAAAGGAGGATGCGTCCTTCATACGATCGCCATTCAAAAACTCAACTGTCTAGTAGCCGATGTGCTACAGCTGTCCCATACGTCATCATCACACTTTCTCTATAAATACCCCCCAATAATTAACAACCACTTTACTCTCTCTCTCTCTTTCTCTCTCCTCAAAACCGCCATCTCCGCCGCTGCAAGGAATTTCGCTTAAAAATTCGGTGATTCAACCGGTCATTTCTCGAATTTTACAGTCAATTAACTCCCCAAGTTTCAAGGTACGCAAATCTTCTTTCATTTCTTCATTTCGTCGAGCAAATCGACCATGATAAGCAAAAGACTGTTCGCATTCTTCAATTTTGTTCTCATGTTCTTCATCACAAAATTATATGTACGTGCGTATATATATATATATATATAACCATCATATTTTGCTCATGTGATTATCAATTGTATGTTTCTAGGTTTTACGTAGATTTTCCCCAAATTAACTAATAATCGATTAGAATTCTTCTATGTTTAGTCCTTATGGACGCGTCTACCTTACAAGACGCGTCCTACTGCTTGTTTATTGCCTAACTTAATTGATACAGGTTAATTTGTTCCAACAAAGATAAAATGGATGCGCTCCCATACTAGGACGCGTCATACACTTTAGCTGACTTCTCGTGATAGACACCCATGACGCCCGTTAATCCGCTTTCTTTCTTCTTTCCCTTATGCTCATACGTGTCTTTCTTTTGACGCGTCTTTACTGTTTTCTTTCTTTTCTTTAATTCATGGACGCACCCTGAGCTTTTCATTTTCTTGTTTCAGCCGGAAGGTGAGGGTGCATCTTCATCTTCTCTATTCCACCCATTCGAATCTTTCAACAGGCGATTGGGTTTTGATTCACCATTCCATCTTACTCTCATCCCTAAGCTACCTGAACATCATAGGTTAGATTCCTTCCTTGAAGAGGAAGCTCGTACTTTTGAATCCCTCAAATCAAAAACTTCAATCATGTCAAATTCAAGTTCTGAATCCATGGACAACATTCCTCTAAGTGCAAGGGTTGGAAAGAAGAAATTAAAGCATAAGAGAGCTTCCCAGTCTGTTCTTAACCTAGAAATTGAAGACTGGACTGATGATGAGATTATCCCATCTTTCAGTAAATCCCAACATCATAGAGTCGAATCTGATGAGGGCGTGTCACCGCCTGCTCAAGACGCGTCTCCTGTTCAGGACGCGCCCCTGAACCTGAAAAATACCCTATCTCCCCTAAAAATTAGATTCTCCACTTGAACATTGGGAGCCAGCTGATGTGGAGCTTGATTTTGATTGGAAAGAGCTTGAAGATCTCCCTGAGGCAGAAAAGAACGTTTAGAGAAAGAAAGAGAACAAGTTAGCTTGTGTTGGAATGACTTCTATAGCAACAGACCTTGAGATCAGTTTTAATATAAAATATTATGACATGGAGGACATCTGGGCGCGTCCTCTTCGAAAGATGAGGCCCCATCTCTTCAATATGGAGAATCTGAGGATTCTTAGGATGGTTCTTACTCCAAAACTCATCTCTCTGGGTGTGGGCGCGCCTTTGCACCCATACATCAAGAAAATTTTAAAATGGTATGATGTTACTCCAGTCCAACTGTCCCCAAACTCATACAAATTAGCATGGGCCTTGTACATCATGTACCATGACCTGGAGTTGGGCGCACCCTCCATGAAGGAGTTCAACTATTTTTTCAGCATCAGGAAATCCATTCCAGGTTATCACTTCTTTGTTGTCAACAAATGGTTGAATAATAAAGGTTTTAATGAAGGCAAAATCAGCCTTGAGGGAGACTGGAAGGAACCTTATCCATGTTTATGACGTGAAAAGGGCCCGTGTGCGTTTCAACCTGGAGCCAAGTAAGTAACACTGGTAGGGCGCGTCCTCATTTTAGGACGCGTCCTTTTTTTTAATTTCCTTTCCTTTTTCCTGATTCTGATATCCCTGTTTCCTTTTAGACAAAAGGGTTCAAAGATAGTTAACTGGAAAGAGGAATAAAATGGCAGAAAATGTGCTGAGGTATGCTGAAAAGCATTTCAACCTTAAAGAGATGATCACAGAGTCCAACCTCAGAAGAGTTGGGGCTCTGTCTGCAAGAATAGGTTCCATTTGTAAATACCGTGACTTTTTTAATGGAAAGCCCGTCCTTACAGCTTCTGAAAAGACTAAGGGTCTTAATGCTACAAAGCTAGTTCAGCTTGACTTTAGCAGACAAGTGGACTTAAAATAGGGTAATGATTATCACCCTAGGACGCGTCATAACACCTATGGCGCGTCATACATTTGCATGTGTGATCTTTATTCTTTCTGACATTCATACATGTTTTCATAGTCCATATATTTGCTTGGGGACGCGTCATAGCGTTAGGACGCGTCTTTTTGAGATATGTGTAATTTTGGCGTTCACACAAAGCTATTATATTTATGTCTTCATTCTCTGTTAAATTGCATAATGCTATCCATTGTTGCAGAATTGCTCTCCATATTGCCCTTCTAGGTAGGACACGTCATGGCACCTATGGCACATCATATTTGTACATTTACCTGCTTCCATAGTTCACATAGGGCGCGTCATGACACCCAGGACAACGCGTCCAATATTCTATACTTACAATGTTTCCTGTTTACATGAAGTCATAATATGCACGCCTGTCACACTTTATATTGCTATAAGTTTGTTTACAAGAGGGCGCGTCCAGAACTCATATTTACCATGTTATTCTGCAGACATGACTTCTCTTCCCAAGGGATTTACTATTGGTGCCTCCAGAAAGCTAAAAGTTGGGAGGTGCAAGCATGCCCCTACGAAAACTGATCCAAAAGCCAAGGATCCTCCAACTACTATGGTCCCTTCTCCTTCGCTGAAAATCATTGATACAACTGTGGTGAACATATCATACAAGGAGGACGCGCCCTCTAAGAGCCAGAAGACTGTTCCGGATGATCAATCATTCGTTCTCAGATACCTGGGCGCGTCCTCTTCTGGAGCTTTTTCTGAAAAAGAGGTGAGGGGTTGGACCTTCAGCACTGAGGAACAAACTGAACAGGCTATGGTAAGGGCTGCAGCTGAACTTCATTTGCACGCAAGGCAGAATGCTAATATGGCTGTCAGACTGAGGGCGCGTCTTACTTCAACTGATACTGCCAAAAGCAAGGCTGAAGATAAAATCAAATCTCTGGAGAAAAGCATTACCCTCCTTGCCCAGACAAAGGATGCAGAATTTCATGAACTACAATTGGAGAAGGCGCATCTTAATGGGCATGTTACTGCTATGGAGAAGGCTGTTGATGAGGTGGTTGCTGCAAACTCCAAAATGCAGCTAGACTTAGATCTTTTGAATGATGATAGAGTTCATGGTTGGAAGGAAGAGAAAAAGCTGGTGTACCAAAATGGGTTTGCAGCCGAATTTGAGGAATAGTGTTTTGGGTTCATAGCAAATGACCCAGAATACACTTTTTCCAAATTTGATGAAGATAACCAAAAATGGGTGAATGACTTCAAAGTCAGGGTTGCAGATTCCATTGATAAGTGGAATTTATATCCACTTAGAATGCTTCGTAAATGCTCGAATTGGTGTTTTGTACTCAAGATGTTTGTGTTTTTGATGTGTTTTCGTAATGTTTTGTATTTTAGGGCATATTCGAAAGAAGGAATGGATATTGCATGTTTTATACTTAAAAGAGTGTTAGGATGGAACCTCGGTCGATTGCGCACAAGAAACCAGCACGAGAAGGTCAAGAAAGCAGAAACATTCAGATTTTCCAGAAGGTCAGGGCGGCCGCGCTAGTCTTGGGAGCGGCCGCGCCCATTTGTCAGAAACTCAGGGCGGCCGCGCTGGATTTGAGGGCGGCCGCCCTATTTCGAATTCCAGGAATCCTAATTCTATTATAAGATTGATTTGTTGGACTCCTGATCTGTTGGGCTAGTATTTAAGGACTTTTAAAAGACGTTTTTCATATAAAAGAGCAAGGATATAGCAGCAAGAAGACCTAATAGCACAATATAACGAAGGAGAAGAAGATCTTATTTTTACTTGTGATTCTTTGCTTAAGTTGTAACGTTGGATGCTTGTTTTCTGTATTGTTTGAACCTAATACTCTTGTTAACGTACTTTTGATTATTATTCAGTTTATATAGATCTAGTTTTTATACCATGCTTTCATTGGAACCCATGGTGACGATGAGTTCGGTTATTAACTAATTGTTATCGTGGGGTTCTAACGGTTTTACTTATGGATTTCTATAGTTAATTTATTTCAATATCTTGGTGTGTGGTGATTGATTGATATCCTAGTATTGGTTGTGCTTATTCGTCTTTTGTGCATAGCTAACATATAAGATAACGTGTTAATCTCTATTGAAGCGACAATGAATATAGAGATTTAGAACTTGGCATGCTAGAATGGGTTCATGTATTTATAATGCATGATTCGAAGGTAATTTTAACCATCTTACTTGGCCTATGTAATCACGATGGATAACTTGCGCATTAAATCGTTATGTTTTCAAATTCTATAGACATATAGGGTCTAAGCATAATTGGTGTCTATTCAGCTTCTATATCTTTTGTGGATGTCTGGTAGTAGGGTATTTGTACAATAAAAGTTGGCGTTTACTAGTTTCCTGTTATCTGATTAGTTGTCATCACCATTACATGCTAAGGTTAAGTACAATGACTTTGAATGAAGTAGTAATGAAGTTAGAATCCCATGTTTATCTCATATAGTTAATTCAATCACTTTTATTCTTAGTTAATTGCATGTTAGTTTAATCTTAGTTATAAACATCTCAACTTGTTATTGTCTTAGCATTGAGCGATAGCCATACCATTGTTGTATAGGTGCATAATGTTAAGTTAACTAAAAAGAGTCTCTGTGGGTACAAATCTGATTTGTATCTTATACTACTTGCGAACGCGTATACTTGCATGTAATTTTAGCGTGTATTTTCGTCCTAACATCCATTAAGAGCAAAAGGATCATCCTAGGCTTGAAAGAGGATGACGCGTCTCCTGTGCCTTCTCCACGTCAAGCTCATCCTCCACTTCAAGCTCAGCCCCCACCTTCTCCTCCAAAATATGCGCCTCTTGCTTAGGACACATCTTCAGTCATTTAATGAAGTTTCCTGAACAACTTAAGGGTGCAGGTCCCTTTAAGCCTTGCAGTTTATAATCTTATGATTTGACGTTTCTGGATTTTGTTTGCTGATACTTTTCCAAGGTTTTATACCTTGAACTATTTTCATGCTTATTTTGCTTTCCTAGTTACCACGTCTTCATAATTTTATTTAATAAGTCATATGATGAGCGCGTCCTTAGCTCAAGACGTGTCTCATTTAGTTTAAGATCACCTCTAGGACATTCTTCTTAATGAGGACGCGTCCTCATTGCACTTGCATCCGAGTTTTCCTTAATTTTCCTTGTATATAAGTCATGTTACTGTTATTCCCTTAATATTGTAAACTAAGGGTTATATAATAAGGGCGCGTCCTCATTTCAGGAGGCATCTACCTTACTAATTTAATCCAAGAGTCATAAACTATCATCCACACCATGAGGGCGCGTCCTCATGCTTATTATGCAAGTTATCATCACTCTATTTCTGGGATGCGTCTTTACGTGAGGCGCGTCATATATGTTTTGAATACTCTATTATGCAATGAAATCTATCAAAAAACAATTGACAAATTTTGAAGAAATTTTCAAAGTTTTTATTAATAATGCGCTCTTGTGTCAAAAGTGCACCGGTCCTATGGCTACTATGCCATGTGGGGAATTTATTTGAAAATACGAGATCCTTCAACTAGTTCTAAAGTAAGATAGTACATGAACTACCCCCTAGGCTAGGAGGAGTTTTATTGCTTCTAGTCTACGATTCGGGCGTAGCCCTACTCAAATCAACTGAAAACATATATAAATAATATGTAAGGGGCCTCGACCGCGCCTTACTGATAATATTTTCGGAGATGCTCCGCATTCCATGCTCGCGGAACAAGTTTTCCTTCCAAGTCTTCAATGTGGTATGTCCCTTTCCACAAGATTGCTTTTATTCTATATGGTCCTCCCCAATTAGCTCCAAACACTCCATGTTGGGGACTCTTGGTGTTTGCATCACCTTCCTGAGCACCATATCCCCCATATTCAGCAGCTGTCCCTTTACTTTCTTGTTATAGTATCTTGCAGTACGCTGTTGATATGCCGCGAGCTTTAACTGAGAGTTCTCCCCTGTTTCTTCCAAAAGATCCAAATAAAGTCTCTGTTTGTCCATTACTCTGAGGATGGTAGACTGCTGTAAATTATTTCTTAATCTTCAAATCCTCACATAGTTGTCGTAACTACTTGCTATCAAACTGCTTTCCGTTGTTAGGGACAAGTTTGTAAGGAATTCCAAATCTTCATACAATAGAGTTGAACATAAAATCTTTGATTTTCTTCGCAGTGATAGTTGCCAAAGGCATAGTCTCTGCCCACTTAGTAAAGTAATCAACTGCAGCTACTGCATACTTGACATCTCCTTTAGCTTTCGGTAATTCTCCAACAAGATCAATTCCCCACATGGCAAATGGCCACGGACTCACCATAGGTGTCAAGAGCGTTGCTGGCATAGATTAGTAATTCGTAAAGCGTTGGTAGCGATCGCATGCTTTAACAAAGTTTTTAGCATCCTCCTTTATCGTAGGCCAATAATAACCTTGGCATAGAACCTTCATCGCCAACGAGTTACCCCCCGAGTGATTACCACAAATTCCTTCATGTACTTCCCTCAAAATGTAATTTTCCTCTTCTTCATCGACACATCTGAGCAGCGGTTGATTGAAGCCTCTTTTATATAAAACTTCATTATACACTACACACCTCGCAGCCTGATAGCGGAGTCACCGAGCTTTGAATTTATCCTCAGGGAGTATTCCCTTGTGAATATAGGCAAGAATAGGCGTCATCCATGTTTCCTTGGGAGCCTCATCTACTTGCATCACCTCTACCTCTGGGATACTAGGGATCTCCTGGATTTCTAAGGGTATAGATCCCAACAAAAAGGCTTCCTGCTGGGATCCCATTTTTCCAGAGCATTTGCGTTTCTGTTCTTTTCCCGCGGTACACATTCCAGTCTAACCTCCTGAAACCTTCCAATCAGGCGCTGTGTGCACCTCAAATACAATTCTGTTCACGACCCTCGAGCTTGAAACCCCCCATTCACTTGGTTCACCACCAACTCTGAATCACTCTTTGTAATTAGATTCTGAACTCCCATTTCCAAAGTGATATTTAGGCCATTAATCAGTGCTTCATATTCCGCATCATTATTCATAGCATAGAACTTAAAGTGAATCGCGCTCATCAGATGATGGCCTTCTGGAGATACAAACACTATGCTCGCGCCTGCTCTTCCATTGTTAACTGCCCCATCCACATGCAAAACCCACCATGGATGTGGAAACTCTTCTAAAACTTCTTCAGGATGAGACGGATGCAACACTACCAGAGCCCTACCATTAATTTCAGAATCGAATTCTAATAAGAAATCAACTAGGGCTTGCCCTTTGATTGTTGTGCGAGGCATGTATTCCAAGTCAAACTGTCCCAACTCCACAACCCATTTCAACATCCTCCCCGACGATACTGGTTTATGAAGGACTTACCGCAGAGGATATGTTGTACGGAATTCAATTCTATGAGCTTGGAAATACGGGAGTAGCTTCCTTTATGCGAGGATTAAGGCATAAACACACTTTTCCATGCTGGTATAGCGAGTCTCAGCATCGTGCAGCCGCTTACTCGCATAATACACTGGTGATTGCTGCGCATCCTCTTCTCACACTAGTACCGCACTGATTGAATACTCCAAAACTGCAAGATATAGAATTAGAGACTCTCCATAAAATGGTTTTGACAATATGGGAGGGTTCCCCAGTTGTTCCTTGATCCTCCTGAAAGCTTCCTCACATTCTGGTATCCACACAAAGTTTTTTCCCTGCCACTTTAATCGCCTTAAAGAATTCCTTATATATGTTAGATGATTTAGATACAAATCGATTCAACGCATCGATTCTTCCGGTTAAGCTTTGCAGTTGCTTTACACTTGTGGGAGACTTCATGTCCAACGGTGCCTTGATCTTGGCAGGGTTGGCTTCTAACCCCCTATGATTGACAATGAATCCAATAAATTTTCCTGACTCAACACCAAATACACACTTCTGCGGGTTCAACTTCATGCGAAACCTCCTTAAGATGTTGAACATTTCCATCAAGTGTTTGACATGATCATTCGACTCCTTTGATTTAACCAACATGTCATCTACATATACCTCCATGGTTCTTCCACTATGATTTTTAAACATCATGTTCACCAACCGTTGGTAGGTCACGCCCGCTTTGATCAATCCAAATGGCATCCCTATATAACAGTATAACCCTCTATCGGTGATGAAGGATGTATGCTCCAGATCGGGGCCGTACATTGGAATTTGATTATAACCAGAGTATGCATCCATGAAGCTTAACAAGGAATGCCCAACCGTTGCATCGACCAACTGATCAATTCGCGGGAGTGGAAAATTGTAACGACTGGGAATTTCACGACATAATTAAGTGAATAAAGTATGATTTCTGTGGTGTGATTATAAATTATGTGATTAAGTGATTTTGATGGTTAAATTGTCTTTATTGTATATTAGTATCTGGGATCGTAGATAGATGCGTTCCAATTTAAAGAGTCAGCTTAGGGGTTAAGCTGTGTTGTCGGGCCGTTAGGTAGAACGGAACCCGTCCAAAAAGGGTATTAAAGTGTTTAAATATGAACTATGTGTTGATATGTGAAATGGAATATTTTAGTGAGTATTATGTTCTAGTGACGTGTCGGTTAGTAAAGATAATTGTAAAGCGTAATTGAAACGCTTAGCGTCGGGCCGTCAAGCAGAACGCAACCCGTTATGCAAAAAGAGGAATAATAATAAAAAGGGAAATTTCATGATCAGACATGAGTTGTAATGTGTAAATATATGTGCTTGATTTTCTGTATGCATGATTACGTGATTTGTTGATTTTTAAAAGGATTTAAGGGATGTATTTTAAATTTAAATATGGTTTATTAAACTTTTATACATTTCTATAAAAATTATTCGAGCAAGGTAAATGCGTGGAATTTGTTTTGTTATCTTCACAATAGTCCTAGAGACTTTCTAAAAATGATAGACAGATTTATTTCGTGATCGTTGCATTTTAAAATGATTTTATGGAGTTAAAATATTATTTTCAGCATAATCTTGTAAAATTCGTATTTAATCAACCGTTCGCTCAAAAAATTATTCTAAAGATATGGCCAAAAAGCTAATTTCAAGATCTATGATCTAAAATTATTATTCGTTCCATTCTCATCTTTTCTGAGAGAGCTATTTCTTGATTAAATTCATTTCTAGATTGAAAATAAGAGAAAAGAGAAAAGAAAATTAAAAGTATGGTATAATGACCATACTACCCTTGCCAAGCTAATATTAATACTCCCTCCCTTTCCCCTTTCTTTTCCTTCACCCGGTCTCACTCTCTCTCATCTCTCACTTTTTCTCATCTATCTATTTTCTCTCTCAAACTCTTGAAGCTCTCTCTCTCTCTCTCTCTCTCTCTCTCTCTCTCTCTCTTATTTTCTCTCGGTATAACCCCCTTCTCTCATTGATTTCTATAGAATAATTCATGAAACTTCATGCTCATCCTAGATATATACTTTAAATCATTTGCATGTGTGTATTTGTACTTGCATGCAGGTGTATGTATGTGAGTTGGGCTCGATTTTGAGCCGTGTGTGTAGCCTTTGCTTCTTTCGAGTGATTGCTTGCAATTTCTGTAAATTTCTGTGAAGATTAAGCCTTGCATGCGTGTGTTGCTGTGTTTTTGAAAGTAATCGGGGGTTTTGTGGTTGGACACCCACGAATGAGGGCACCACCGTAAAACCACCGCCACCGGTGATGAACTCCGGTGAACCGGTGGTGAGTGATGATGTTATAACTGAGCTCTAGAATGCATAAACTAGATTTTCTGTAGTTGCATGTGATGTTTTGTTTAAAACCGAATGGGTTTTATTTTTGAAGTTATTGAGTTGATTTTTGTTGAATAAAGTGATTGTGGATTATTGTTTTAGAATAATAGTGGGAAATTAGAATGGTTATTGGTTTAAAAGAAGTGAATTGATGATTGCATGTAAGATTTGAGTATAATCGAGTAATTTAGGTTTGATTTCTAAGGAAAATGAGTTGAATGTTAAGTTAAGGCTTGAAACAAGTTGAATTTTATGATTTAGAACTTTGCATGTCAAAATTGATCTATGCATGTGTGTTTTTATTTGAAAAACCCGAATGGGTCTTATGGTTAAAAGAAGATTAAGATGATTTTGTGAGTTTATGTGCTATTTGCATTAGTTACTAGTGAGAATCGACATTAGAACTTGGATGCATGTCAAGATAGAGTTTTGCATGTAAGCGTTTAGGCTAAAAGATGATTTAAAGGAATGAGTGGTGAATTGATCCCAAGTTTTTATGCAATTGTGATGCTTGCATGTTATGTTTGATTCTTGGGTTGTGTTTTGTGGTTATAGCCGAATGGAATATAAGTATACAAGTGGTTGATTTGATGCTAAGTGAATGCATGTGTAATTTTTAAGAATTATGTGGTTTATTTGCTTATTTTGGTTCGAATTAAGTGATGTAAAAGGGGGGTTTTGAGTCGTCTTGATATGAGATTATGTATTGATATGATAACTTGGGTATAGAGTTTGAAGTACAAGGATTAGATGTTATATGTCGTATTTGTATCGCAATAAGTGATCCGAAGTCTATTTGGTTAAAGTATACGAGTTATGATATAAACGTGTTGTGTGATTATAATTGAGTATATATATACTCTGAGGGTATTATGATAAAGGGAATTGTTAAACGTTCTGGGAACGTCGAATGGGAATCAAATTAAGGTTTTGGTTTTTGGATTGTAGATTCGGAGCGTGAGGGCATTCGGGCCATGAAAGGGAAAAGTATACTAGGTGGCAGTAGTTCAACCTTTGTGAAACAGGAAAGCGAATTCAGGCAAGTAACTCTACTTACTTATGTAAATTGTTATAGAGAGGATATTGTTCATGCCATGTAGAGTACTGAACTTTTATAATGATGTACCCCTGTTATTGATTCTTGAGATACCCTGTCCTTGCCTTTGAAAACTTGATATTGATAAGATTATTGTTCAAACCCTTTGGTAACCTTTTTCTTATTCTGATCATCTGTTAATACCTTGAATTCTTGTAAACCGTATAAGAACCTTTGTGAACCCCTTGTGTAATAATCCTTCATTCCTTTATAATCTTATTCATGATGATCCTTAAAACTGCCATGATTCCCTATCTTGTGTACCTTGTGATCATTTGATCAAGATCCCTAGAATTGAACTTTGCTTATCCTTGATTCATTTCTTTATCTTTGAATTCTTGAAATTGAACTTAAGAATGAGTTTCGACTTGAAAGAGTCTGAATGATTTCATATTCTCGGTAATGATAAAATGAATTTAGTAAAACCTTTCTTTTCCAACACAAGGTTTTCCAAATGAATTCCTGATGGATTGGATTGAGACGTAAGAGACTAGTGGGACTAGTCCAGTCATATAAAGAGGCTAGCGGGGCTAGTACAGTTTAAGGCTGAAATTATGCCATAGGTACCTTAAAGACCGGATGGAGGTCGGTACGGGCTGATCACCCGTATTATTATGAATTGAAAGTTAAAGTAGTCCAATCAAGGGTTCCATAATTATTGAAATTTTATTCTGTGAATGACTCTTTGAAAATGAAATGGTATATAATGTTTGAAAAGAGTTGATTGTTATATTGATTAGCTTACAGCTTATGAACCCTGATTTTTGATTCTGTTATCAATCATATAATTGATTCCCAATGATGAAAAGATTATCGCTTTCCTTTTGAAAGATCATTTGTGATCCTGTTAATGATTTGTGATGAATGTCGGCTTTCACCCTATCTCGAACCTTATTTTCTGAAAGCCCAAAGCTTTTCTTCTTAACCCTTTCATAGCCCAAAAGACAGAAATCTACCACATACAGATGTTAAAGTAGAATTCCCTGAAAACAGTAATGGTATATTATGGATTTTGTATCGTATAACTGTTTATAGTTACTTGCTGAGTTTTATACTCATATATTTTGCTTTAATCTAACCATGACAGTTAAGCAAGATGATGGCCAGGCTTAGGCGCACTGCTCATAAGAGCGTACCCGGTGGTCTCTACCGTGTTGAGGGCTTCCAGATGCTAGAGCAGGTAGTACAGGTTATGTGTGAGCAAGCGCTTAGCCAAAAAGTTGTAAAGATACAATGGGTTATTTGTCGGTTCCATGTCGAAATCGATCATGTAAATTTGGTTTTATTTTGGGTTGTAAGTTATATCTTATGATTGGTAGTTGTAATCTTGTCTCAAACTTTATCCTGTTTGATCCTGTTAGTAGTTAATCAGGGTTTATGCTTATTTAATTCATAGATTAAAGGTGTGTGGGTCCTCATTTCCTAACCCTGAGATTGAGGGCGTCACAAAAACTATACTTTTGGCATGCTTTGTTAAGATCTATAAAATCTACACACGTTCTCCACTTCCCATTCGGTTTTTTTACAAGCACCGAATTTACGAGCCATTCAGGGTAGAAAGATTCCTTGATTAGCCCAACCTCCAACAGTCGATCTACTTCTTCTTTTAATGCAATCGCATTAAAAGACGTGCAGTCTGAATGGGAATCTTTATCAAAAAAGACGTGCAGAGAGAGGGCTCACCCCGAGATTCTTTATCAAAAAATGGGTGAGCCTTTATCTCATCTCATAACTTAACTGAGATCCCACTTTCAAAATCTTGCTTGGATCATCCTTATCAATAGGGATAGATATCGTGTCCTCGGCTGGCCTAGTCTTCTCAGCAGGCATAGGGATCCTAGGATCCAAATCAAAATCAAAGTCCCGGGGGTCTTCCACTTTCATTCTTGCACTTGAGGGCGTGTCCTTACAAATAGGAGCATCCACCCTAGAGCAAGGCATATTTTCATGCATTGCAGGTGTGGAGGACGCTTCCTCAGTTAGAGGAACATTATTCTCTGACATTACAAATATGGAGGGTGCGTCCTTCTTTTGAGGAGCATCAACCTCACGCTCATTTTTACTTTCCAAGGGCGCGTACTCCCTTTGAGGAACATCTACCTTGGGATTATTTTTCAGGCTTTGAAAGGTCTCACTCTTTCCTTCTAACTTTTTTCCATTAATTGCCCTCAGCACAATAATTCCTTCAGGATTCATCATGACTTCCTCCACACTGCGAATCCTCGAAACATTCCCCAGTATCAGAGCATGGGCGTCGACCATTCGAGTTTCTTCTTCCTCTGGAACCTCCACAAAATAATGTGCGTGAACCTCTCCATTTGGTTTCACCTGAATATCTATCGCATCTTCATCGGGAAAACCCTTTCCTTCATACCTTCTCCTGCGAAATTCCTTAACAGCCTTGTGATATCAATCACGTGATTCGTATTGCGACCCCCTCAGGATGTCCACTATGTTAGGCGTTGGGAACTTTATCATCAAGTGATGTATCGAGGTTATCACTCTGAATGCTCGTAACCAATGTCTGCCCACCAGCACATTGTGCATAGACTCCTGATCCAATACTTTGAAGTTTATCATTTGAGTAACAGATAAAGCTCCTTTCCCAATTGTGACAGGAAATCTAATAGAGCCCATAACCCTTACCGCTTCTGCGTTAAAACCATAGACATGAGCATCTTCGAAATTCATATCACTATCAGAAAAATCCAATTTCTTGTATGTGCTATAGTACAACATGTTCGCAGAGCTCCCGTTTTCCAGGAAGACTCGATGCCCGTTCATTGCCCCAATAAGCATAGTTATTACCAACACGTCGTTATGGGGATGATGCACCCATCTTGATTCTCTTTTCCTGAAAGTAATATCAGCAGACTCCCCTTTAAATATTTTCGGAGGTCTATCCTTCAAGCTATAAATGTTGGTGAGTGGTTGGTGTCGTGCTTTTCTTACGATCCTCTCCAACGCCTGATTACTATCACCAACAAATGGATGTCCCCCGAAAATTGCCCTAATACTCCCAGCTCTTTGGAACTTAACATCGGATGGCTTCTCATCAACATCTGCTTGTGGGGGATGACTTTCATCTTTCCCCTTATCGTCATTTCCTTTGCGTCGCTTCACCTTGTCAATCCACTCTCCCAGATACCCAACCTTGATCAAGTCCTCAATTTCATCTTTTAGGTGATGACATTCGTGGGTATCGTGACTGGTAGACTCATGGTACTCATAACATTTTTCTTGTCTCTACTCTGCCATGAGGTCAGGCGATCTGGTTTCTTGAAGATTCCTATGTCCTTATTTACTTCAAAGATATGATCAATGGATGCCCCCACGGGAGTATAATTTCTTACCCTCTTTTTATAATTCGACGGTGAACTCCACTCTCTCCGTACGTTCATGGCATTCACCCTATTAGGACTCCGAGCATTCCGCCGATACTCTGGACTCGCAGACCTATCTCTCCTCTTAGTTCGTCCCTTTGAGTTGTTGGTATTATCATTCTTTTTGGTCTCAGCAAGTGATTGCTCAATTGCTTTGAAGGACTCAGTCTGCGCAATTGCATCAGCTAACGATACAGGGTCTTTTCCTTGCAAGTGTTTCCAGAAATCTGTCCCCACACGCATACCAGCTATAAGAAGTATTTTCAGCGTCTCGCCAGTTGTGCCTCTTACCAAGGTAGACTCTGCATTGAACCTTTTAAAGTATGAGGTCAAGCTTTCTCCTTCCTTCTGTTTCACATTGGCCAGTGTGGTAACAGGCGGCGTACACTTCACCGCAGCTTGGAACTGAGTTAAAAACAAGGTTTTCATTTATTCTCATGATGTGATAATCCCCGGGCTAAGTTTCTGGAACCACTATTGATTACCTTCTCTAAAAGTAACAGCCAAAAGACGGCACCGTGCTAAGTCAGGTACTTGATATACATCCATTTCAATGTTGAAGCATCCCAAGAATTCCACGGGGTCCAAATTTCCATGACGTGATAATCCCCGGGCCAAGTTTCTGGAACCACTGTTGAGTACCTTCTCTAAAAGTAACTGCCAAAAGACGGCACCGTGATAAGTCAGGTACTTGATATACATCCATTTCAATATTGAAGCGTCCCAAGAATTCCACGGGGTCGGAATTTCCATGAAAGCGCAAGTCATTGGTCGTGTCCCTGTATCCAACGGGTAGCTGCACTTCCCTAACAACAGCAGAGAAGGGGGATGAGGCTTGCACAGTTTCTATAACCCTACCTCCTTCAAGATGGTTGAGCAACCTTTTAAGATCATCCATATTGAACGTTCCTATTCCAGGAATGGTTTGTACGTTAAGTTGTTGGGGTTGCTCCACAACCTATTGTTGTTCCCCTTGGTTACCCCCCGAGTGTACCGATGGATCTTGCCTCCCCTCACCCTGAGGTTGCAGCTATGGTATATTGCCATCTCGATTTTAATCATCCCCTTGTGCACGAGGTTCCTCCTGGCCGTGTCTCGGCATTTCATCGTTATTTTGTAACCTTTCTTGAATTCGGACGCCGTCCCTGTCATGAGGACGCGTCCTGGATCCATTGCTCATAGCACTGTGAGAAGCTATAGGAACAATGACAGGGGCTTCTTCAGTTGAGGGCACACTCTCTTGTCTCCCATGATATGGCACCCTTCCATGCTGGTATCCCATTCTTCCCCGTCCATTCCTTTGATAGCCTCGACCATAATTTCCAAACCTTCCTCGTCGAGGGGCACGCTCGTGTTCACGGTGCCGCACCCTATCATCCCTTAGATATGTAGGGGCACACGCGTTGTATCACGGGGCCTCTCTTCTCCACCGTTTCCTTCCTTTTTCCATTCTAGCAGCAACATCCTCAAATCTTCATCTTCCAACCTTATGCCAAGTCTACTCTTCAGGGTTGAAAAATCTCTTCTTTCCTCATCCTGGTTCTGGATATCTCCGCACGACGACGCTCATCCACCGTACGTCCAGACCTATGCGGATGTGGGACAACCTAATTATCAATACGAGGCCTCTCTTTTCCATCAGTATCCTCATCAATAAGCTCCACAATAGGCTCGATATCATCAGAGTATTCCAAACGCCACAGAGTAATTCACAGGTTTCCTCCATTGGCTTGGTCGCGAACATCTTTGCTGTCTCCTTCGATCACGGGAGCTTTCCCCACAGCGTGGCTATGGCGAGGTAAATGAAGACCTCTCCTAATTTTGTAACGCTCCACCATGCTCAACCTCGAGTTAAAATTGTTCAGAGTGTCCCACATGCGATATATCTGCTCCAAGATATCAGCGTTGCTGATGAGAACTGGTGGTGTTCCTCCCACATCTGGAGCTCGCGGATGATCCATTATGTTCCTGGGCATGTAGGGTTTATGGAGAATGTAGCATCCCTCGCCCTCTCCCTCAGATCTGCTATCACTTCCATCATAAGAACTTCCATCATGATTGTAAGACATCTTTTCTTCCCAAGATTATGATCTTGATTAGCACCCCTCCTTCTAGCGCCAATTTGTTGACGGAGGAATCTGGTAACAACAAAGTTTGAGGTTTCTCGCCGGAATCAATATCAGTGACGGTGGTTCTTTGCCGGAAAATCAAGCAGTGTGTGGTGGTTATATGTTGATTAGTGGCTAAGATTGATTAGGGCAAGTGGTGGCTCCTTTTCAGCTCTCAACTTCTTACCCCTCTCAATGTGCCTACGTACCCTTTATATAGGGATCAAGCCTGACGTAGTTCTTGGGGAACAAAAAATCTAATGGGCTTAGACTTCTCATTCCTAGGTCCAGTAGAAGTCCCTCCAGAATCCATCTTCCGCTAGCTTTAGGAATGTCCAACTATGAGACCCAACCGCGAAGGCCCAAAACTCGCCCGTAATCGTAGGACTTCACATATAGTGCATCTCCCTACACAAGGATAACACTCCGCTACAACTATCTCCCTTGATTTACGAACGCAGGTATAGCCACGGTTCACCCCAAATACCGGACGCGTCATTGTCCCCCAAATGAGGATAACTCACCAGATACCAGAACAGGTGATCCTAAGCTCTTGGGCGCATTGTGCAAGATGACTCCAAAGTTCTCCAACTAGGACACCCGTTGAATACAAGAACAGAGTTCCCAAAACACACACCAAAGTTAACTCCGCATCCCCAACGATGACACCCGTTGAATACAGGAGGAGGCCTTTAATCATCAGGCATACCCTTGGAGGCCTTCTAGCTTTTCACGAACATCCCCATCCTTGACCGCCTCAAGGAGGGAATTCTTCAAAGAGTACCTGCAACAAATACATTAGTGAAAACAATCCCCATTCTTCTTTCCGTGTTTGCCTTGTCCTTGAAATATCCCTGTTTTCCTTGTTCTAGATTAGGACAAACCCAACTATCCAAAAATATATGCATCTCCCAAGGACAGGACGCGTCCTCTTCTTGCGGAATGCACACATTTCCCCTGTATTGCAACCTTAACATGTGGACAATCTACCTTGTCAATTTTACCCATGTAAGGCGCGTCCTGAGTTCTGGACGCGTCCTAGACCCATTGAAATTTCCTCCACATCCCTTGACATGGTAATCTTGGCTTCAAACAACCCAAATCTCACAGTCCGCTCAATATTGGGCGCGTCCTACATACAGAGGGCGCGTCCTCACTTAGTACACTGCAGCTTACAACTTAATCCTTTATCTCTTTGCCTCAATTCTTTTCCAATTGTCCCATTCTTGACCCGAAATGACCCGATGTCAAATTTTGGCTATAACAATAATGATCAACCTTTCGAAGATCCAATTGTATGCCGGAAGCTCGTAGCATTGGTCCCGATAAACCCTAATTTATTGCCTCCTCTCCGCCAATAATGCCTACTCCTTTAACTCGCTCTAAAAATAGGTATATGTGTAATAAACCTTTGACATTCAGTAACTCTTGTTAAAAAATAATCACAAAAATCCAAACATTTATCTAAACTAATGTTCAAAGTTCATCACTAGTTCACATATAAAAAAAGACTAGCGTAAAAGCCCTTGCGAGGTACGGGCCTTCATATATATTGAAATATTATCTTGAACGAATTTGTATTTATACAAAAATAATTTTTGAATACCATAAATGATTATTTTAACTTTTCACTAGATTGTCTTGTATCCTTTTCGTTTCATACAAATTATTAGAGCGGTATTGGATAACTTAAGTGGTGAGAGTTTATTTTTTATCGTAGAGTTCGGTTTTAACTTACCCCGAGAATTTTGAGATTAGATATTTATTGTAAGCTATATGTGAATAAAAAAAATCAAAACTATATCATTATAACAAAAATATTTGAAGTTTGTTCGTAGGGATATGCATTGTGTCAATTCGGGGTAGGGGAGTACTATCCCCGCCCCTGATCCACGAACACACCTTAATACTAAACGGAAATTCTTTTCATTAGTGATCCCCGTCGGAACGGGGATTACCATAGGGATGCGGGGAATAATTAAAAATAATAATTTTGTATTTTTAGCATATCGCATATTTTAATATCAAATCATATTAAAATTGATTTATATTGTAAATGAATAACAAATTAAAAATGTGTATTATATTGTAATGTAAAAATTTGATCAATAAAATTATAGATAATTTTAAAATTATCAAATTTTTATAAATACTGTGTTTATAAAAAATTATATATATATATTACTATTATATAAAATACGAAATATTGAAAGTTTTGGTACGACACCTGTTTTTTGATACACGCTGCATTTACTGAATTAACCTTATTTTACTTAAAAGTTTTATTAGCCTTAGTAATCGAATTATGATAGAAAAAGAAATAAAAATTATTTTCAACTATAACACGCTATCTTTTTTATTTCTCTTAAACAACTTCTCTAAATATCACGGACAAGTTTAAATAATAAAATAAAATATTTTATACTATATTATAATAATCGAAACATTAAAAATTTGATAATCAATCGGCCAGTACTTACTGAAATTACTTTATAACCCTTCCTAAATTAATTTTGAAGTCTCTATAATTTACCTAATTAAAGCATATTTTAATTCATCCGTAAATTCTCGGAACACAAATGTAAATAAGATCTTATGCCCAAACTAATTGGACTTCTGAGGTAGTCCTCGGTCCCCTTTTGTTTGACTAATTCATACTCACATGAAAAACTCAAAAAGAGCAGTACTCCCTCCATCCCAATTTAGTTGTCCAATTTGACTTTTACACGTAATTTAAAGTGCATTGACCACATATCTCCGTTAATTATTTTTAAAATTTTCATTTTATAAATAAAAGTTTAATATTTAAATTTTATTCACAAAAATAAAATTTAAAAAATGATCAACAAAGATATACGGTCAAAATATTTTAAAATACGCGTAAAATAAAATTAAACAAAAAATTAAGTATAATTAGCCGAATTTGATTGATATGACGGGCCTGAACTTAAAACAAAGATTTGATTTCTTGTGCTAAAATAAAATGATAAATACAACCGATCTGACTAAAAAAATATATTATTGAATCAGGATAGAAATAAAATCAAAATTTGAAAGATAATTCGTTGATCGATAAAATATCATTATATTAAAATAAAATAAAATATATTATTTATTCGATTTAAAACAAAATAAACAGAGCTAAAATAAAATGAAAAACAAACTATATGTAATTAGCTGGATTTGGATTTTCTAGATATAAAGGGCATGTGGCTAAAAAAATAATGTATATTATTTATCTACGCTAAAATCATAATTAAATTCAAACTAAAGATAATTATTATATTATTGTTCGGGGATAAAATAAAACTAAAATGTATCTAATTTGTTAGTAGGTATAATATAAGTTTAGAAGAGTTGAATAACAAGGGTCCGACCTTAATAACCAAAATACTAAAGTTTTATAGGTGATTTGTGTGTACATGTAACAGCCCGCACATCCGGACTATTAATTCTAAATACCAAAACTTAAATAAAATAGATTTTTATTCAATAATTCAAATATATCACGAAGGTCAAAGCATCGGTCAAACTCAATAATCAAAATCATAAAAACGGAGACGTAGCTCCACAAATCCGATAATAATTGTCTAAATAGATAATCAAATTTATTCTCTAAAAACAAAGTCTTTATTATAATTCAAATAACACGAAACTAAGCAGCACAAATCTCCACATAGTTCTCATTCCTTATTCTTAATATGCTCCAAATTCCGAACCTGTAATATTAAAAGGGGTGAGTTACAAAGCTCAGCAAGTACAAATTGACTAACTATTTAACTGAAAAATAATGGGTGTTTTTAATAAAACGATTTTTCTCAAAATAATAATAATTTTGTAAAATATCTTCTAAAATAAATTCAACCCAAAATTTTATATTTTAAAATTCAGAATTTAAAACAGAACAGAACTAAAACAGAACGAAAAGATAATTCTTATAAATACCACAGTCTTGATCTACGGCCACACTTTGTCAATAGCCGGCATCTAATTCTTATTCTTATTTTTTATACCACACTTTGCCAGTGGTCGGCATCTAAAGTTCAATAATTACGTGCCTTTAATAGGTATCTAAAGTTGCACACTCGTGCACCTACTAAGGGTATCTAAGGCTAGTTCCAGAACTATAGCGTAAATTACGAACAGGTTCGAAAACGTAGAGACTGGGTTTTAGAAGATTCTCGTATCCGATTTCTTATATATTTCGAAACAGAATTCTTATATCTTATACGAAATTCCAAAATCAGAGTATCAAAATTTTTTCGAAAATAAAAGTAAGGCAAAAATTACGTACCTCAAAGTCGGCACTTAAAATCTGAAATTAACAACGCGAACAATTCCTAAAATTTTATAAGCAGGACTTAATTAATTGTTTAATTCGAAAAACAATTTCCACGCATACTATGCCAGAGAAACCACACATTTAGTCATGTACAAAACTTGGCAGAAAGTTAAATATTAAAATTCAAGTAACAGAAGATCAAAACTTAGGCACATAAAACAATTGAACAATTAAATATATATTTGTTGAGAAGGCCGATCGGGCCTTAAGCCCAATTAAGACCATATCTAAAATAATTTCCTTGCACATCTTCACTGTCACTTTGGTTTTAATATATTAAAATATAAATTGTTGTGCATAATAAAATCTATACATCATAAATACATGCATGTACATTAATATGAAATTAACATGAACATGCATAGTACCTGTGATATTTTCCTACACATATATAAAGTGTGAATAAAGAAGGGAGTACTGAATTAACGTATACTCTCTACCAAGGGTGAAATAAGAGCGTTCCAAGCCTCCTCAAACCCTAAAAAAAGCTCTCTCAGCCTCTCTTTTTTTCTAACCGTCGTTCGGGGCTTCCATCGATTTTCACCGGTGGAAATCTCCAAATCATCTATTTTCCTTGCTTTGTTCGTGTTTTTCAATAATACTCCTCCCTGGGTAAGGATTTTTATCGTTCAAGAATGTATTTTTGTTTGATAAAATCTTTGTTGGGTGAGATTTGTTCCCAATTTATTTGGGTTTTGTTTATTCTCTCCTTGTGAGAGTTTCGTGTGTTTTTTGGTGTGTTTTGGTGTGATTCGATGTCAAGGACGTTAGATCTGCCGGATTTTTAGAGGTTTGATTCAGTGATAAAGATTTTTATGGAATTGCAATTACGATCGATAGCTCAAACTGGTTTTGGTGAAGGCGATACATGTGTATATATCAATTTCAATAAATCGCTTGATTGTGTCTTCATAAAGACTAATTTAATCAACGATATGATCTGTTTTATATTTGTTCGACTCGATTGTTCTTGTAGATGTCGTATGGCTTTTCATTATTGAATTAATTCTGATTTTTTTTTCAAAAAAAACATAAACATGCAGATTTACCCGTGCACTAAACTAGTCTCATACTAAATTAGTTAATGGCCAAAACTAGTACCCCGAACAAAAAAAACTTTATACATATTTTATATTATTTAAATAATTGTCAAATCCCACTTTATTTATAAAATTGACTCAAAATAATACTATTTTTAAGAAGTAACTTGTATTTTAGAAAAATTAAATAAATGTATGTATACTCATTTAATCACAGAGACAAGGTATTTAAATATATATATATATATATATAAATTAAAGAGTAGTGATCTAAATACTTTTAATCGAAAGCAAAATAATTATAAATTGTTGCTAGCATGTAATTGACACCAAAACAATTAACAAGGAGAAGGCAAGAATTTGCAGGTTTGAACATGGTACACAAATTTCGAAGCTACATAAAATAAAAATATGTTAGCCTCAAAAATTAAAAAGAATAATCATACTAAATTAGTTATACTAATCTTATGATACAACACATATAAGTAATTAGCATGGCGTATCACGTGTTTAAAATATACAAAAAAATTAGTCTTGGTCTCTGTTATAAGATTTCGCATGCATTATCACACTAAAGGTTTATCACTTAATTATACATGTAGAATGTGACGCAGCTGATCTATACTTCACTATCATTACACATGATAATTCACATCAAAAAGCAGGCATAGAGTTAATACGAAGACACGATATGGAATAAATCGTACCTCTTTGCGAAGAGGTGGAACCTGTACAACTTTTTTACTAATAACAAAGGGTCTTTATATAGACACACAAAAACCCTATTTATAATTAAGGAATTACAAAATCTTCTCCTATTTGATTTTGCATCCTCTCCAAGTAATTTCTTAAAATAAAATATTTGACACACAAATACCCAAAATCAAAAAGATATCGATTTTCTAATTTATTCTCACTTCTTTCCACAAATAACAAATCTTTTTTTTCTAACTCAAATAACTTACACAAAAAGATTTCCGGAATATTCTAATTTAAAAATATTTATCTAAACGAATTATTATCTAATTTCTAATTAATAAATAAATAAAATAAAATCACGTATTTCACGGTACATTATTTGAATTTGTATAAATTACGGGGTTTCTTTAATTCTATAGCATACATACTATTTTAATAAAATAAAATTAGAGATGATTCCTTTGTTGCAGTATAATAATGCCGGACTAAAATAATCAATATAGCTCATCTGGGCTAAAAAATACAATTGATTCATAATAAATCAAAATTAAAATAAAAAAAATAATTAGACTTGCTAAAATAAAATATTATGTACTTTTACTATTGATCCAGTATTACACAAATTAAACTAACTTAAATCTAAATATAGTTAGTTGGATTTGATCGATTAAAAAACTAAAGATAATTCATATATTGTTGATATGGGCTAAAATTTAGCTTTTAATTTAAACATAATTATCTTTTATAAAAATATCTTCAAATATCAATAAAATTATAAATTTCAATCCTTACATTACCTTTTTAGCTCAAATATCATTAACTTATATACCCATGTGTATATTTTTAATTATTATCAAATCATATTATTAAAATTTCAAATAAATAAATTTTATAGCTTAAAATTTGCACTTCAAATTACATTCAAAAAATTACATAATATTAAGAACAATCCGTGCATCGCACGGGTTTTTTGCTTTTATATATATTAAAGACGAAACATTAAAAGTTTGGTTGTTGGTCCTTGGTCACTCAATTCAGAACCGTTAGATCAAACTATTGAGAATCGTTAGATATAATCTTAAAAATTATTATACAAGAAGTATAAGGTTCGAATTCTACCAGCAATTTATTAAAATTATTATTTATATTATATAATGATAAAAATAACCATGGTGGATTGTAAAATTATTATACTGGGGGTACAAGGTTCGAATCCCAAGAAAAATATATTAAAATTATATTTTACATATAATGATAAAAACAATCGTGTATCGCACGGGTTATATACTAGTGTGTGTGTATATATATATATATATTAAAGACGAAACAATAAAAGTTTGGTTGGTAGTCCGTCTGGTCATTATAATTATAACAATATTTAAAATAAAACACTCTCGTATATAGATTAATATTTACAATAGAATTATATAAATATAAATAGAATTATAGTCTGTCTAATGAACTTGGTTTAAATAAAATAATATATAATATTCACTCGGTTCGGGCTAAACAAAATTATACAATTGATTACATACACTTAATTGGATTTGCAGTCTCGGACCAAAACAAAATAATAAAGACCAATAAAAACTTGAAAGGAAATTCATTTGAATGATGTAATGTCATCAGGCTAAATCAAAAGAATAAACGGGCTAAAACAAAAATAAGTACTTGAAAGAAAATTCGTTTAGCTCATTTAATGTCATCGGGATAAAACAAAATTAATTATATTATCCATTCGATCTATGAGAAAATAATATTTACCTATTTACCCCGGGCTGAAATAAAATTTAACAAAAAACTAAATATAATTAGTTAGATTTGGTTGATATAACGGGCATGAGGGTAAAACCAAGACCAAGATTTATTATCTCATGCTAAAACAAAATAATAAATATTATCGATCAAACTAAAAAAATATTTACTGAACCGGGCTAAAATAAAAATAAAATTTTAAATGTAATGAGGTGGTTGATATAATATCATCACGCTAAACCAAAATATATTATCTTTGGATTGGAATAAAATAATATTCAGTCAAAGCTAAAATATAATTAAATATAAATTAATAATAATTAGTTGGTTGATATAACGAATTTAAGGATAAAATAAAATAATGTAGAGTATTATTCTACGCTAAAATTAAATAAATTAATATAATTAGTCGGATGTGGTCGGTATATGATAACTCGTATATTATTAATGTAATCTAAAATTTATCTTTTAATTAAAATATAATTATATTTCATAAACACAAAAATAAATAT
This sequence comes from Apium graveolens, assembly GCF_009905375.1. Classification (NCBI taxonomy): domain Eukaryota; kingdom Viridiplantae; phylum Streptophyta; class Magnoliopsida; order Apiales; family Apiaceae; genus Apium; species Apium graveolens. The sequence goes on from NC_133647.1 coordinate 200,413,881, forward strand.
CAATAAAACTATATCTTTCAAATAGTATTATTTTTTTTAAACTAAAATATCACTAAATTATACACGTGTATATTTAAAATTGTTATCAAATCATATTATTAAAATTTTCTAATCAATAAATTTCAGAGCTTAAAATTTTCACTTAAAATTAAATTCAAAAATTATATAATATTAAAAATAATCCGTAAATCGCACGAGTTTTAGGCTAGTATATATATATATATATATATGTAAATGATCAAATAGAACGACTAAAATAGAAACTTAAATGGAAACCAAGAGAAACAACCCTTATACAATATGAGTCACCCTCTACATCACATGACCTACATCCTAGATTACATAACCTATCTGAGGCCTACTTTCGGCCCTTCAAAATACACTTCGGGCCCACTAGGCCTCACCAAGGCTCGAATTATAATCCTAGATATGCCCTAGACATGCAAAATAGACCCAATGGGCCCTAGTAGGCCCTACCCGGGCCCACTAGGCCCCTCCTTAGCCCCAACCTAACCTTGCCAAGGCCCACCCTTGGGGCCCACCCTCGGGCCTAACTATCATTCCCATCATCCTAAAAGTTAAGTTTCCATTTTAGTGGTTTCTATTGGGAGTCGCCCCATATAGACAAAAAGAAATATAAATGTGAAGTGAGTGAAACAAATTGAAAATGAATATGAGGTGAGTGAAAAAAATATGAGGTGGTGACATTTTTTAAATTTTATAATGAAACTAAAAAAACTAAATAAAAAGGAGGCATATAAATAATATAAAACAATATTTTATTTACTCAAAAATTAAAGTAATAAAAAAAGATTTTGATAAAAAAAAGATGTGATTTATCTAATAAAAATTTTAAAGTAAGTATAGATGTTATGTAACACAATGGTAGTGATATGAAATCATTGATTAGGAGATTTGATGTTTTATTCTTAGTGAATACAACAATATACCTATTGTTTAACAAAAATTGTGCGTGAAATCGTATTTTTATAATTTTTCAACATAAAAGGGCAAAATTATAATTTACCGCCATTAAAATAGTTCAATTTGCCCCTAGTTCTCTTTTAATATATAGAAGGGGATATAATTATAAATTAAATCATGGAAACTAAAAAACGGATTTACATAAAAAATATAATGTAACATTTTATTTACTCAAAAGTTATAATAATAGAAATAGATTATGATATAAAGAGATGATGTGATTTATCTAATAAGATTTTTAAAGAGGAGTAAATGAAATATACAACATAATGGTAGTAACATGTCCTTCAACAATAGAAGGTCAGAGTTCGAATCTTGATATATACATAAGTTCTAATTTTAGCTTAAATTATATATGGGTGTCGTTTGTGTAATTTTTTAAAATAAAAGGGTAAACTCGTAACTTCACAACCATTTAAATGACTCAATTTGCCTTTAATTGCACTTTAATGTGTAGAAGGAGATCGGTGAAAACTAAAAAAAGAACCCATGTTCACTTTTTTTTTTGTTTTGATAAAACTTGTTTTATTCTTTTCAATAAAAATAAGATAAAATTTGTTTCTTGATTAGATAAAGTGCTGAAAATCTTAACCTTATCGGACAGTTCATGTAAGAAAGTGATTACATACAAATACCAACTCAAACCAAACCAAACATACTCAGTATATCCCGCTTAGCGTAAGATTTGGAGAGGGTAAGATGTACGCAGTCTTCCCTTCTTTCCGAAGAATGAAGAGGCTGTTTCTCGAAATACCCTCGACTTGTATGTATAAAAAATACGTAAAAAGTAAAAAGAACAATACAACATATACGCAAAAATCAATAACAATTTCCAATCGACAAAAATCTGATCACTTAAAAAGATTCAAAACAAACTTTAGTCCATGGTATTATTCACATAGAACATACCGATTTATTTGTTATTTGGATCGCTCACAAGTTGTAGATTTCATATTTTGATTTCAAGAATCAGAACTCAACCAATCAGGCAATAAATTTTAAAATCCACTTTGAAATGGGTAATGATGAATAAGCACATATCTGTATATGATCTTCAGAGATAGAAAATGATCGATCCTCTCTAAAACCTATAACCTGATCCAGGGAGGAGACAGAAATGCCGAGGCCGAAGGAAACACACGACTCGAGTATGTCGTGTGACACATTGAAGAATGCTTCTCTAGAATCGCGCACATCAATCCACTACCACCACTTTCTTTTCCCGTCACAACTCACGCAATGACACAACATCCCATTTACCCACATTATTTTTTAAATTTTGTAAACATTCCATTTCTTCTATCAGAGCTGGTTGATCTCCAACTCCTAGAAGAAAAGAAACTACTCCCTCTGTTTTTTATGTCGTTTGATTTTATTACACATAATTCTAAATCCTTTAACTGTATAGATACAATAATATTTTTTAAAATTTTCTTTTTATAAATTAAAGTTTTAATAATATATTTTTATTCAAAAAAATTAAAAATTATTATTTTAACTATGCGGTCAAAGCACGTAGAAGTGTGTGCACAAAATAAAACGTCATATAATAAAAAATAGAGAGAGTACTGATTTTCAAACACTTTCTTTTCAAATTGGATCTTCCCATAAGTCTAGACTAGAAAACCCTTAAATCAATGTGTCCAAAAATCCAATCAAATGTGTAGAGACCTTTAACTAATTTGCTCAAGAAATAGATATAATAACATTATAGAAATTTTTTGTAGTGGACATTGATTTGTGAGGATAGTGCAGTGCAAACTTTTGGAAGGAGTTACAACAATTTGTATCCAAGTTTTTGACAAATTTTGCAAAAAAATATGAATTGAAGAATTTGAAAAGATGTCAAGTATAATTAGTAGGACATCCTGTCATTTTTCTTGTGATTCTGAGGTAAACAAAACAAAAAAAAAATTAGATTTGAGTGCACAAACATAAATTAAGCATGACTGTTAAGTATACAAGGGGCTGGGGTGATCATGATTATAAAAGTGTATTTCTTTCTTATAAAATAATGAAACTCAAAAAATTTAAGTTATGGGATCGAAGAGGAAACTAAAAGATATTCCTAGTTATGTCAGTTATATTTATAGCTATTTAATTAATAAGTAATAATTAATAGGATATTGGAGGAATTAAATTGTATTTCGTTGTAATTGAAGGGGTAAACAAGGATTTTATTAATTTTGTTAAATTTATGTACAATTAATAAAAATGATTTTCGTGAATTTTTGATCGGACCTAATTTTCAAAAATAAATTTAATGTGTATATTTAAACAATAATATCATAAATGAAATATAAGCAACGTAACATTATTGACGAAAACACAAAAAAATCCCCTCTTAACATTTTTTGATTAAAATTGTTTCTTGATCATATAAAGTAAGATTGGGTATTCGGTCGGTTCGGTCAGAAACCGAACCGAACCGAATTGTCAATTTTTTTTATGACCGAACCGAATCAAATTTATGTACAAACCGAACCAGAAACCGGACCAAAATAATTATATTTATTCGGTTCGGTTTTAAAAGCCGAAATATTCAAAAAAATCTGTATAGTAAAGTTAAGTTGATGCAGTCTAGTACTCTACTCTCCAGGCTCCAATTGCTGCAGATCAGTAGATGTACGCGTGATCAGCGTCCAAGACCTTGGTACATGTATTAAATTTTTTTAAATGTGTGATCATAGTTCAGATATTGTGACCATTACGAGCAGAATGAGGAGAAAACTTAATGATATCAGTGTCATTGCCTTAATCAGTCACGTGACTATCAGAATGAGCAACAAACCACGGAGTCTAAGCGCCCCTACCTGGATACTCACTGGGTACTACATAACGTGCAGTCATACAAAATAGTTATCTCAAAAATTGTATAATATTTCCCGCAAGGGTTGGCTCAGCTGGTTAAAGAGAGGAAAACTATCCTCTTGGTCACATGTTCGAATCTCACGGGAGGAGAATTTATGATTGTCTATCGCTTAAATGCGTTTTACCTTGGTTCACGTGGTTTGTAGGCTATTGCGTGAGCCCATTGGATTTACCCAGTGCGCACTCGAAGGGTAGCAGCGGCGGGTTACCAGCGATAAAAAAAAAAGATTATATAATATTTAGAAAAATTGACATAAATAACCTATTTTCGAAGATTTTTTACATAAATAACTGCTTTCAAGGAAATGGCCAAATATGGTCGTTCTAATACACTCTTCGAGAATGCGTAATATATACCAAGGTACTCTCTTCTTCTGCTTGCGAGGAAGGAAGAGATGAATGAGGAAAAAGTGGGTGGGATCTGTCAGAGGGCACATGGGAGTAGGGGTGTACACGGATCGGGTTGGGCGGATTGGAAGAATTTAGCAACCCAACTCAATTAGTTCGGGTTTTCAAAATTTCAACTCAACCTAAACCGTTTAAATTTGTAACCCAAACCAATTTGTATACTTCGGTTTGGTTCGGTTTGGATCGGTTTGATCGGTTTATTAAATATACAAAATTAATATAAAAAATTATAATAAAACATAAGGTTTTAAAGTTTAAAACACTTGAAAATAGTTCAAAACAATATTACAATCCTCCATATTGAATAGTCTTAAGCATCTAATTTTCGACATCAAAAGTACTAATAATATTGCTTACGCTTTAAATATTGGAATGAATTATTAATGCAAAAAATATAACACTAATCAAACATCTGTTGTTGTTACGAAATGAACTATGAACACGGAGGTTATAAGTTACATTTAGAGTTAGATATATATAGATCTATGTAAATGGCCTAAACATATATTTGGATTAACTTATTAGCATGTACATATATATTTTAATCGGGTTGGGTTGGGTTGGATTGGTTTAAAATTATCGAAAACCATATCTAACCCAATTAAATCGGGTTGACATTTTTTCAACCCAACTATATATCGGGTTGAAAAAAATCGGTTTGGTTCGGCCGAAATAGAGTCGGTTCGGTTTGAATTGGTTGGGTTGGCCAAACCGTGTACACCCCTACATGGGAGTGTGTAGTTCCAGCCACAAGGTCTATTCTCGTTTTGAGAGCATGTATTGAAATAAGTGATTAAATATTAGTAGTATTATTATGCTAATATGTATTTTACTTATGCATGTTAAGTTCATATACTATTACACCAAATGCGTATTCTTTGTTTTATATTTCGTAATACACCATTTCAAAATGCGTAACATTAATTGCCACATTCCTATGTGCGTGTAATGAATTACCCTGTTGTGAGATGCATAATGCACCGACCAGAATTGGCCAACTCAGCGAGACCGGCTTTTTGTTAATTTTGTCAGAAAATAGTCTATTTTTGTCCTTCACCCTAATATTTATTAAATTATATTATATATAAAAAATATTTGAAATACATATATACATAATTTGGTTAATTCGGTTAAATAATAACCAATATTTTAAAAAATCGAATCGAATCGATTTTATTTCGGTTCAAACGGAAATAACCAAAAAAAATTAAAAAAAATCAAACCGAACCGACCGAATTTATCCGGTTCAATTTTTCGATTCGATTTTTCGGTTTCAGTTCGATTTAAAGTGCTCAAAGTCTTAACCTTACCAGACAGTGCAGTATAATTAGTAGGACAACATGTCATTTTAATGTCTAAAGGACTAAAACTAAATAATGAAATTCTTGTGTTTCCGCGGTAAACAAAACAAATAAATTTGAATGCACAAAAATAAATTGAATATGTATGACCGTTAAGTATATGTAGGGCAATCATCTAAAGATTATAAACGTGTATTTCTTGATTATAAAATATTTACAATTTAAATAATAAGATATGGGAGGAAATTAAAAGATATTTAGTTTTAGTGGAATAGTTTAGAAATTTGAGTGGCCGGAACACGTAAGACTGCTCAATTCTTATCCTAAAATACTTACATGTAGGTAAGTTCAATTGGGATGCTAAAATATTAAGTTTTTACAATTGATAAAAATGATTTTCTTAATATTTTCAAAATAAATTTGATATGTATATGTAATAAAATAATGTTAAAATGATATATAATCAAGATAGTTGTATACCATACATTTTGACTTAACTCTACACGTTGAATAAAAAATTCAAAGATGATATCGAAAATTAATAACACCGCACACGTTTGGTTCAAGAAATTATACCAAAATGACTGTAAACAAAATTAGATGGATCATAAAATAATAAATAACATTTGAAGAAATTTATTTATAAAATATGGATAAAATAATAATTTTTATTAATAAGCGAAACCCTATCTTTTATCTTCTATGTGTTACTCTAATTTCACCCTTATTAATTTTATTATTTTTTTGATTTTACCCCTCTTTTTTAATCTCAATCTCATTATAACATTATAACATTATAACAAAAATTGAACGAAAGCCCAATCTGTATAACATCTCTGTCGTTATAAAAAGCAGAAGAAAATCAGGGAGAATGTGTTCTACACACCCACGAATACGATGGTCATCTCCCCAAATTATCGTAACCGAATATTTAGTGTACGTTTGAGGAATTTTAAAATAAATAACTTATGGTTTAAAATAAATAAGCGACTTATAAGTTATAAGTAGAAGAATATTTAGATGTTAAATAAGTGTTTGGTTAAATGTCAGAATATTTTTTACTTAACTGAGCTAAAATAAATAAATTTTAAATATAATTATCTTATTTCGTAAATTTTAAATTAGAAAGACATGTAAAAATATAAATTTTAAAACAAAAGTTAATAAAAAAGTGAAAAATCAAAATAAGTTGAGAAAAAGTACGTCGTTGCTAACATTCAACTTATCAGCTTATAAGTCGTAAATTCGACTTATAAGTTGGGTCGACAAACACTAGTCTATAAGTAGTTGGCTTATACACGAATAAGTAACTTATTTTCTGTACACAAACAGGTCCATAGTAAGAGAATTAAGTTGATAATGGTTTAGATTAGGGCTGTTCACGAACCGAGCCGAGCCGAGTTTTGATCGAGCCGAACCGAGCTTTAATTTTTTTTTGACGAACCGAGCCGAACCGAGCTTTCTTATCGAATAAAAATCGTGTTCGAGCTCGAGCTCGTTAACTAACGAGCCGAATACGAGCTTGTTCGCGAACATAAACGAGCCGAGCCGAGACAGAAAAAATTTAGGTCAACCGATGTTTGACTGTGAAAATAACTTATCAAATAAATTTAATTTTTTTTTTAAACTTTGGTTATATCACTAATATATATATATATATATATATATATCTTGACATCCATACTGTTGGATCAAGGGAAAATATTTTTTAAAAAAATCGAAATACCAATTTATGACTAAACACTAGTTAGGGGTAATAGTCAAACTAATACTGGACTGTTAAAATAACAAACCAAATAAAATTATTTTGATCTGAAAATTTGTTTATATCATAAAAATATATTTATTTTGACATCCATACGGTTGGATCAATTAGAAATAATTTTAAATAAGTCGAGATACTAATACAGGACTAAACACTAGATACTAGTACTAGTCAAACTAATGTTTGACTGTTAAAATAGCAAAACAAATAAAATTATTTTGATCTATAACTTTGGTTATATCAATAAAATATATATATTATGACATCCATACGGTTGGATCAATATAAAGTATTTTTAAAATAATCAAAACCACAAATCAGGACTAAACACTAGTTAGCGGAAATAGTCAAACTAATGCTTGACTGTTAAAATAACAAACCAAATAAAATTATTTTGATCTGAAAAATTGGTTATATCATTAAAATATATTTATTTTGACATCCATACGGTTGGATCAATTAGAAATAATTTTAAACAAGTCGAGATATTAATACAGGACTAAACACTGGTTACTAATACTAGTCAAACTAATGTTTGACTGTTAAAATAGCAAACTAAATAAAATTATTTTGATATATAACTTTGGTTATATCAATAAAATGTATATATTATGACATCCATAAGGTTGGATCAAGATAAAGTATTTTTAAAATAATCAAAATAACGAATCAGGACTAAACACTAGTTAGTGGTAATAGTTAAACTAATACTTGACTGTTAAAATAACAAACCAAATAAAATTATCTTGATTTGAAATTTTGAATATATCATTAAAATATATATTTTATGACATCCATACAGTTGGATCGATGAAAAATATTTTAAAAAAAAAATCTTAACTAAAATATAATTATGAAGCCACATTTTAAAATTAGAAACGAAAATTTAAAATTTCTAAATCACGTCAAAATATATCATATATGGTATGCAAAATGATCGTTGGAAGATAAAAAAAAATACAGTGAAGTCGGATTTTTTTATAAAAATCATACTTATATAAAAATATTCAAGATATATTAATTTTTTTTTGAATTTTAACGAGTGAGCTCGAGCTGAGCTCGAGCCAAACTCGAGCCGAACAACCCAAAGCTCGGCTCGAGCTCGATTTGCTTAACGAACATATTTTTCTGTTCGAGCTCGAGCTCGAGTTCATTAACGAGCCGAGCCGAACGAACTCTTAACGAGCCGAGCCGAGCTCGAGTTTGTTCACGAACAGTTCGGTTCGTGAACAACCCTAGTTCAGATGAGCTACACTTAGTGCCCGTTTGGGAAATCTTAAAATAAGTAACTTAGAGCAAGTCCAACAGTATCTTAGTTTGTTCCATATATATATTATAAAATAATAACTCTTAGTGATTTAAGACATTATTTTATATTTCAACTCCAACAATAATCCTTATATACATTCCTTATTATTAATATAATAATATATTTATAAAGAATTGGACAAAAAAGGAAGGAAGAGAGAGAAAAGGAATCAAAAAAGAGGGATAATTGATTTTTTTATTGATGAAAATAAAATAAGGGATGGTTAGGGGATCCTTATTGATAAGGTATGAGAAGTTGCTCTTAACTTTTTAAGGGATTACTAAGAGTCTGCTGGAGCACTATTTTTGCTCAAAATCCTTATAATCTTAGTTAAGAGCTCATATAAGTAGTCTGTTGGACTTGCTCTTATAACTTAAAGTACATAAGTGACTTATAAGTGATAAGTAGATAAAAAATTATAAGTTATATAAGTGTTTGGATAATTTACTTATATGTCAATTTTTTTTTTACTTAAATGAACAAAAATTAATAATTTTAAAATACAATAATCTTAATTCGTGGATTTTAAATTTAAATAACATTTACAACATATATTTTAAAACTAAAATTAAAAAAAACAAAAATCAAAATAAGTTAAAAAAAAGTACGTATTTACTAACATTCAACTTATCAGCTTATAAGTTATAAATTCAGCTTATAAGTTGTAAGTTCAACTTATAAGTTGGGTCGATAAGTACTTACGGGCTTATAAGTGAATAAGCCACTTATTTAACATACCCAAACAGGCCCTTATTTTCGATAATTCGAACACAGACTGTTCTAAAAAATTCCGTGTTCCAAAAAATCTACCAAAATTAGATTAACTTATTTTCTCACTTAAGTGAACAGGAGGATTATCTATGTGAGGTCACACACACTGTAGAAGGGGGTTGAATACAGTGTTTAGCACAATCAAATCAAATATAAGAACTCAAGTAACAGAAAATATATTTTATTCAACACAATAAACTCTGTTACAATATGGAACTGTCCTCTCTCAGTGATGAACAAATTATCACGAAAGCTGCTAGAGTTACAAAGAATAATAACTTCGATAATCGTAACACTTATAGTGTAAACTCTATGCCTGTGTTTATATACTACACAATTACAAGATAATCTTCTAATTGATATGGAATATAATTCTGCTTCCTAAAATATATCAACTAGTTATCTTTTCTTCCAAGTATTCTATTCTTCATAGAATTCCTTCTTCATGCACAATTCTTTCTGTCTTAGTCTCAATCTTCTTTCCTTTCAATCAGCCGCCCGCCTTATCTGAAAGTCATCTTAAGTCCTGATATTATTTCCTGATAAATATCTTCTGAACCTTAAGTTCTGATAACTTAAGTTCTGATATCTTAAGTTTTGTCTTCTGTATAAGTGCTGATTTCCAGTTAAGTATTGATTTGTCCTGTAAGGTAAGATCTGAAAACTAAACACAAATCATATTACACATGACATTATCAAATATATCTAACAATCTCCCCCAACTTGTAAATTAGCATAATATACAAGTTCAACAGATATTTGATGATGTCAAAAACATTAAGTACAAATGCATGAGAATTTGACTAGATAACTACAACTTACAGGTTCTTTCAGCTTTACCATCTTTAACTTTTGATAACCGCTTCAGTCTGTATAAACTTCAGAATTTAAGTAGTTGTAGATCTTTGACTTGGCTTCAATTTTCAATTTCTTCTGATCTCTTTGATATCAGGAGTTGTCCTGAGATAGTTCTTCAACAAACATCTCTCTGCATATTCAAGTTCATTGACCATCCTCCTTTTAGCATTTATCAATTCAGCTGTATCTTCTCCAGTTTGAAAAATAGCTGCTCTGAGATCATTTATCTTAGCTTTTCTTATCTCCTAATCTAGTCTAATCAGATACGCCTTGTCAGACTCTAGATTGAATTCCACAGCCTTATAACCCAGAAAAGTAGTTATAATCCTAGCAGAGTTAGGCTTCATATCGACAATATCACCCTTGTGATCTCTGTACTTGGGACATTATGTGCTGTCAGACTTTACAGAATAAAGCTTCTTCTGTCTTTGAATTTGAGACTTTAAATATCCTGCAGCACTAACTGTTAATCTGTCTTTCACTTGAAGTAGGAATAGAACATGTTCCAGTTCTTCAAAATACTTCAGTGGTATATCATTCTTCTTAATCTGGTATACCCTTCCATCTGTCATAAAATATAACAAGATATGTTATTTCAAGAAGGTATGGTAAACCATTTGTACAGATTCAAGTCGATTCAATCTTTCAGGAGTTGCTCTAACACCTGGTTCACTTAAGGAAGTTGGATCATTGGTAGTGTTATGTACTCTTCTTTCATCAGAACTACCCAACCCAGATTTATCTCTTGCTTCCTTTCCTGTAATAACTCTTGCTTCAAAACCACTTATTGCAGTCTTCAAAGATTGAGTATGTTTAGCTTTGGTGAATCCTGGTAGGAGTATCTTTGAAAGTTTAACATGAGCAATGTCAGAGGTTTCCTTTTCCTTATCTTCTGATATCAAGTCAACTTGAGCTATGTCAGAGGTTGCTTGCTTCACTATCATACCAGAACTTACTAAATCTTGACTCTGAACAATATGAGCCATGTCAGAGGTTGTTTGAAAAATCTTCTTATGCATCAGAGTAAGATTATCATCTGCTTCTTCATCAATTATTTCTTCATCCATAACTGGCATATAAACCTTTACAGGTTCATCAACCTTTTCTTTGCCCTTGGACCTTGGATCAATTTCCATTTGTGATTTGGCCTTGATTGCCTCAGAACTCGTTCTTTTCTTTATCACAATACCCTTAGGTTTTGTAAATTTCTTTTCAATAATAGAAGCTTCAGATTTTGTCTTGACACCTTCTGCTTTGAGCCTAGCTTCTTCTTCCTTTAGACTCTCAAAGTCCATTCCTGGATTTTCTTTAAGAAATAACTGCTTTGAAATTTCTTCATCAAGTTCTAGATATCCACCAGAACTTATCCTTATACTAGTATCAGAACTTATTCTTCTCCCAGTATCAGAACTTGTTCCTTGACTTGTAATTCTAGCTTTACTTGATGAAAACCCTTGCCTTGACCTTGACCTCTACCCTTATTAGAGTTTCCTTGGTCATCATTTCCATCATCCTTTCCTTTCAGTGTCTGAATAGATTTGCATTTGGACTTAATCACTTTCTCCCCCTTTTTGGCATCAGCAGGTAATAGAAGAGAGACAAGCAATTCCACTGAGTATTGGATCTCATTGAGTTGACTTTGGTGAGAAGCCTGATTCTATAGAATTTCTTCAATTTGAGCTTGTTGCTTCTCCTGAGTTTTCTCAATGTAGGCAATTCTGTCAAAGGCTGGCTTGAAAAATCTATTCTTTTCAAGTTTTATATTCATATCTTGCTGGATTAGAGCTTCCTGAATTTTGTTCACCTTGCCATGAGTTATTGAGTGTTGACCTTGAAGGTGCCTTGTACTCCATGCAGTAACTCTCAGCTGTGCCTTGAAATCATCATTTATCAGCATTTCATCAGCTTTTGCAAGATGCTCAACAAGAATCTTTTTAGAAGGAACAAAACTAACTGAGTTCCATTTTTAGTCCACTACTTTCCTCTAGGAGTTTCACTCCAAGGTACTGGTGCTTCCCCTGTAACAAACTTCTTGACTAAATAAGCTTTATGAACAGTTTGTTGAGGTGCATGTCCTGATGGACCAGCTGCATCAACATCTAAATTACCAGCAGCTTCACTAGTAGTTTCTTTATTAGCAGCATCAGAATTTGTAGATCCTACAGTATCAACATCCTCTGATAAAATAGCAGTATGTGAGGCTATAGAGGCTTCAACATTTTCCTCTAAATTCTGATTTGTAGCCAGGTTCTGATCAACATTCAAAAGTGATGTTGTTGGTGGAGTGAGTTGAATTGGAGCTTCCAAGTACAAAACCTCAGGCACAATCAGGTTATGAATATCAATTTCAGCACTTGTACTTGGTTCTTCAGTAGGTACTGGATCAACTATAGGTGACATAGACGGTGTAGGTATGTTAGCTTGAGCAGTTTCTGGTTGTGCAGTTTCTGTTTATGCAGAAGAAAGTAATTCAATAACAACTGGTTCTGTTGAGATCAGAGATTCCTGATCCCCTTCCTTAGCTGCTTCCACTACATCTGAATCTGACTCAACTATGTCCCTATGAGCTCTCTATTTCTTTAATTTCCTCAAAGGTGGAGACACTGTAGGAGCTTTATCATCAGAATTTAATTTTCTAAGCCTTTTGAGGGGCCTAGAACTCCCAGTTACAGTATCTTTCTGAGAAAAAACCTTCTCAGCTTCAACAATAACGGGTTATGATATTGGAACCTGTTCCTCAGCATCTGATTCATCTCACAGAATTAATCTCCTTCTCTTCAGTTGAGTTTGAGGTACTTTCTTAGCCCTCTTGGGTTTGGAAGATGAAGGCTGCTCTGTAGGATCAGAAGGTTGAGGTGTTTGTGTAGAGGTGGCAGGTGCTGATGGATGAGGTTATGATGGTTGGACATCAGGATATACTTCAGTATATTTAACCGGATCATAGGTTATTAAGGCTTGTTTGACAGATAAAGGGACTAGGAGGGGTCTTAACACAGCCTTCTTATTATCAGTAGATAATAAGTCATTAAAAGCTCTTTTAGCTAGTCTGAATGGTGAAATTAATTCACTAGCAGACTGGAGCTTATCATCACAACAAAAACTATAGATAAGCTGACATAATCTAAAAAAATAAACAGTATTTCTACCTTCTGTCATTCTATCCCCAATAAAACCTAAGACAACACTGGCATAATCAAAACCAGTTTGATTAATGAGAGCATACCCTATTTGTTGGCTGAATATGGGGATTGCATCAAAATTAGAGTATTTGTTTGCAAAAGCCTTGGTTATGCAGTCAAAGAAGAAACTTTATTCCCTCCTTATGAAAGATCTCTTCAAATGACCCAGCTTTGCCAATGTCCTCTCATACCCCAGACTTGCCATCATGTTTTGAAGAACTAGCTCTTCAACAGTAGAATAAACACAGTTCTCAGATAGCTGCAGTGCTTATCGGACCGTAGCCAATGTCACAACATGCTCATCCTCCCCTGATGAAAAAATAATATTAGGGGACCCTTGAGCACCACCATCATCATATACTCCGCTTCTCCAGAACTCCAACACTTGAGTACTAGAGACTACATCAGGTGCAGTCTGAGCGTACCCAATATCAGAACTAGCAAGAAAGTCCTGAATAAAATGAAGTTCTGACGAGGCTTCTGACTTGCTAAGAATAGCAGAGAAGTTATTAGAAACAAACTTAGCTCCATCAAAAATTATGTCTTTTGGTGCCATCTCTGTTAGAAATTAAGTGAATAAGAGAATGTTTGCAAAGTGTTCGTAAAAAGTCCTGAGAGAAAGACAGCTTCAGAAAATAAACGAGAGAGAGAGAGAGAGAGAAAGTAAAAGAGATTTAGAATAAAAAAGTAAGTAAAAGATTAGAAAATCTTTTATCTCTCATATATATACTCCCTTCACTCAACAGTCATATTTTTGAAGGATGGGATACACTTTACACCTGACACCATTTGAACAGTCAGTAAACGGTTAGAATGAGAGTTAATGGGCACGTAAAATAAGCAATAATTACCGTGCACATGCAGTTTTTTAGGACATACATGTTAACCACTAACCCACAATGATTATGACTGTTTTATCTCACATTAACCAATATTCTGTAAACATATTATCGTTCAAGTAATGACCAAAAATAAACCAAGTAAATAAATACTGTCACAACAACATCAAAACTTGATTATTATTAGGATTTAAAAGTCATCAGAATATGGCTCCTTAACTCGAAAAATGAATGTGTATTCCTGTAATTTTTCACACAAATACTGATATGGTTTCATCAGAACTTAATCATCAGAACTTGTCCTCAGAATTTATGCAATCTGACACATAAACTATTCATCTAAAACAACGTTGATCACCACAGTAATTTTCATCATTCATATGGAGTGTAAGTGTGCATTAAGCTAAATATCAGACAAAGAGTAAAATATGATTCACTTCAGTACATCTTAGAAATAAGGCATAACTAAGAACTTTGCTCAAAATCTATCATTATTCTGAAGTCTACTTTAGAATGAGTTCATGCATGAGTCCACCTCAACTGTTTTGTGCTCATTTTATGCATCTTTTGAAATTCTATTTTTACAGTGGCTTCCCAGTGTAAGTGAGTCACGACTGCTTATCAGAATTTATGCTGTTATCAGAGTATTTCTCCAGTAATCATAGAATGTGAAAAGTCACCAAGAAAATTTTATTTTGCTTTTCTAATGCATATTACTTAATACCAGCAATGCACTTGGGTCTTCCCTTCCACATTTTTACTCTAGATCTCAAAGGAGTACCTGATTTTAATTTCTTTTCTTTTCCTTTTCTTTTGATAAGTGAGGCTTATCAGCATTTAGTACATCCACCAGATTTACTAACATCAGAACTTAACAGATAAGAAGCACTATTCTAGTTTTTGACTTAGTAATAAGATGCACAAAGTAAACTTAACTAAGCTCAATATCAGAATCTGCTTGTGTTAATAGATTTCCATATAAATAATTACTTCAAACATGGGATCTTTAGTATATTAAAGATTAATAGGTCAGTATTTAGCACATATATCCTCATTGGATTGAATAGTCACAGAAATATTCATATCACTATCAGAGTTTAGAAATTCACATCAGACAACAATCAGCACTTAAGTGATTTTCAATTTAAGCACAGAATACACAAAGATAGTAATATCTGTAAATACTGATCATAAAGTCTGATGTATCAGAACATAAACTAGGCAGATTTAGAGAAAGAACCTGAAACCATTCCAAGTTCATTTACCAATCTTATAAAAGTAGCTTCACACAGTGGTTTTGTGAAGATATCTGCTAGTTGTTGATATGTGGGAACAAAATGCAATTCCACTGTACCTTCATCCACATGTTCCCTTATGAAGTGGTACCTTATGCTGATGTGCTTTGTCATTGAGTGCTGAACTGGATTACCTGCCATAGCAATAGCACTTTAATTATCACAGTAAATAGGGATTTTAGAAAATTCTAACCCATAATCCAGTAGTTGATTCTTCATCCAAAGAATCTGTGCACAACAGCTTCCTGCAACAATGTATTCTGCTTCTGCAGTTGATGTGGAATGATGCTTCTTGAGATGTGGTTGGATCTTCAGTATGCTCCCCCTGCACAGGTGCATTTTTCTTAGGCGTAGTCACCACAGTTTCAATAACATCAGAGTTTAATCCATCAGAGTTTTCACTATCAGGATTTGCAGAATCAGAATTTAAAACTTCATTCTCGAATATCAGCTGATCATGATCATTGAAATCTTCAAGTCCAGTAATCTTCTTATCATCAAAAGAGACATTGATAGATTCCATGACAACCCTTGTTCTTAAATTGAAGACTCTGAAGGCTTTTGTAGAAAGTGGATATCCAACAAAAATTCCTTCATCAGCTTTTAGATCAAATTTGGATAGCTGTTTGGGATGAGTCTTAAGAACAAAACACTTGCATCCAAATACATGAAAATACTTCAGATTTGGCTTCTTTTTCTTCACCATTTCATATGGTGTTTTTCCATGTTTGTTAATGAGTGTTGCATTCTGAGTAAAACAAGCAGTCTGCACAGCTTCAGCCCAAAAGTAGGTTGGCAACTTTGCTTCATCAAGCATAGTTCGTGCAACTTCAATAAGAGTTCTATTCTTTCTTTCAACAACTCCATTTTGCTGTGGAGTTCCAGGAGCAGAAAATTCCTGCTTTATTCCATGGTCTTTGCAGAACTCTTCCATAATCAAATTCTTGAACTCGGTGCCATTATCACTCCTTATGATCTTCACAGAATCTTTGACCAATCTATCCAGTTGCTTGACATGATCAATCAAGATAGATGTACTTCACTTTTTGTGTGCAAGAAGTACACCCATGTGTATCTGGTGAACTCATCCACTATGACCATAGCATATTTCTTCTTTGTAATAGACATGACATTCACTGGACCAAATAGATCAATATGTAGTAGGTGATAAGGCTCAAGAATTGACGATTCAGTCTTGCTCTTGAATGAAGATTTTCTTTGTTTTGCCATCTAACATGAATCACAAAGGCCATCATGAGCAAATACTGATTTTGGCAATTCTCTCACAAGATCTTTCTTGACTAGTTCATTTATATTGTTGAAATTTAAATGAGAGAGTTTCTTGTGCCAATTCCAGCTTTCTTCAATTGATGCTCTACTCAACAGACAGATTGCAGAACCATCAGTATTTGTTGAAAGCTTGGCTTCATAAGTGTTACCATGCCTGTATCCTTTCAGAATAACTTTGCCTGTAGATTTGCTTACAACTTCACAGTGTTCTTCAAAGAAATCCACATGATAACCTCTGCCACAGATTTGACTCACACACAGTAGATTATGTTTAAGTCCTGAGACCAGAGCTACTTTTTCAATAATGATATTCCTAAGATTGATATTGCCATATCCCAGAGTTTTTCCAATGTTGCCATCTCTATAAGAAACACCTGGGCCAGCTTTCTCCACATAGTCTGATAGCAGGGCTTTATTTCCAGTCATATGTCCTGAACATCCACTGTCCAGAACTATGATGTTCTTCCTATTGCCCTGCAATCACAAAGACCACTAATGATTAGTTTTAAGGACCCAGACTTGCTTGGATCCTTTGGCCTTTTTAAGTTTGTTAATATTTGCAGCGGATTTAGCATCAGAGTTTATGTTAACAGTTTTATTATCAGAATTTACAATATCAGACTTTGCTTCAGAACTTACACTAGAAGGAATAATGCTAACTTTATTTACAGAAGGTTTTATTTGATAATAATCATAGTACAAACTATGATATTCCTTACAAGTATAAATAGAATGCCATAAACTACCACAATGAAAACAAGGATTTTGTGGCTTATATCTAACAGACTGACTCTTAACTCCTGATTTTGAAGGTAAGGAGTTTATATTCTTATTCTTCCTGCAAAAAGAAGCTAGATGGTTAGAATTTCCACATTTATGACATATTTTTCTAGGAGCATTAGGAACTGGCTTATAATTGTTACTTTTGTTCACACCTTCCTTTCCATTCCTATTTTTCCTAGGTGGCTTTACCTTGTTTACATTCTTAACATCTTTCAGCTTATGCTTAAGCTGCTTCTTTGTCATTAAGCCTATGTTAACTTCGGTTGGCTTATCCTGTTTAGGTTTTTCAGAAGTTATTTTCTCCTTAACTTCTGATTTATCAATATCAGACTTTGCAGTTTCAAACTTAACAGGATTTACCTTTGGTTTTTGTTTAACAACTATAGGCTCAGTTTCTACAGTTCCCCTACTGTTCTTATTATCTCCATAACCTAAGCCCTCTTTCCAGTTTCCACTATTAAGAATATCCTGAGTTACTTTACCAGAGTTAGTCCAAGTCCTGATAATCTCTATTTCCTTTTCTAACTCAGTTTTTAGAGATTCATTCATTTTTAACACTTTATCCCTAACATAAAAGGCATCATCTCTATCTTTCTGAGTTTGATGGAACATGACTAACTCATTTTCTAAATAACCATTCCTCTTTTTATAAGCAAGATTTTCAGAAGTTAATCTTTCACATGTTAAAGTTTGATCTTTATAACTAATGAACATGGTTTTAAGATATCTTCTCAACTCAGTAATATCATCAGTATGAAAGGCATAAGTAGTTTAAGGTACCTTTAAGTCAGCAGTATCAGAACTGCTATCAGCATTTGCCATCAAGGCATAGTTTTCCTCATCCTCAGAATCTGAAGCATCTGACCAGCTTTTCTTCTTTGTGACAAGAGCCTTTCCTTTGTCACTTTTCCCTTTTCTGCAATCTGGAGATATGTGGCCTTTCTCACCACAGTTGTAGCATTTAACGTTTGAATAATCTCCTCTGTCAGACTTTCCTCCTTTGCCTTTAGATTTTCTGAAACCTTTCCTTTCAGAACTTGCACCTTTCCTGGAAAACTTATTTCCTCTCCTGAATTTTCTATACGTAATCTTTGTGATGCCTTTCACCATAAGAGCACACAACTTCATCATCTCCTCATCATGGTCCATCTCAGGTATACTTTCAGTTTCTGAGTCATCATTACTATCAGAACTTGATGACTCAGTATCAGACTTTGTGATGAGAGATTTTTCCTTGCCTTTTCTTGAGGCAGCTACTTTGGGACTTTCCTCCTCAGTCACAAAGGCAACTGTTCTTCACTTTCTTCCATTCCTCTTGCTTCTTTGTTCCATCTCAAGTTCATGAGTCTTGAGCATCCCATAAATTTCATCAAGAGTTGTTTTATCAAGATTATAGTTGTCTCTTATTATTGTGGCCTTCAAATCCCATCTTTCAGGAAGAGCTAACAGGAACTTAAGATTTGAATCTTCAATATCATACTCTTTGTCAACTAGTGACAAATCATTCAAGAGTTTGACAAATCTGTCATATAAATCAGTCAATGACTCATCAGGCTTTGAGTCAAAGTGCTCATACTCTTGAGTGAGTATTATCTTCCTGTTCTTCTTGATTGAGTCAGTTCCCTGACACCTTGTTTCCAATGCATCCCATATCTCTTTTGCAGTCTTGCAGTTTATTACCCTGTTTGACATGACATTATCAATGGCAATATACAGCAAGTGTCTTACCTTTGCATCCTTTACAATCGATGAGATATATTTAGCAGTGTAATCACTTTTCTCCTTTGGTATAGACTTTGTTGACTGACCTGCAACTTCGACAAAGAGTTTGGTTGGCATATGTGGTCCTTCATAAATCCTGTCGAGATATTCTGGATCTGTAGCTTCTAGAAACATAGCCATCTTCACTTTCCATATGGAATACCCAGAAGGTTTCAACATGGGAACTCTTATAGTCTCATATCGACTATGAGTTACAGTTTTTGGAGGTTCTTTAGTTTTGGTGGGCTTGTGTTAGGGCGAAAACACGCGCTAATTATTCACGCAAGTATACGCGTTCGCAAGTAATATAGAATACTTTCTAGTTCGTTCCCACAGAGACTCAGACTAATTATTGTCTAATTAAACTCACGCACCAATGTATGATTGCTTCTCAATGTTAAGACACTAACACTTAGAATTGTTGACTAAATATTAACTACAATTAATTACTTAATTTATCACTTAATTAACACTTCAATTATCAATATTAAAACACTCATGAGATCACAACTTCATTACTACTTCCTTCAATAGTTATTGTTATTACCTTTAGCATGTGACAATGATGATATTAATCGAATAACACGAAATTGATAAAAGCCAACTTTCATTGTACTAATACCATTCTACCAAACATCCACAACTAAGATAGAAGTTGAATAGTCATCAATTATGTTGAGTTCCTATATGTCTACAGAAATTGACAACACAACGATTTAAGCACAAGTTATTCCTTTTGATTACACAGGGCGAATAAAACTGTTAGAGTTACCCACTAATCATGCACATCATACATGAACCTATGCTAGCATGGCAAGTTCTAAATCTCAAGATCTACCATCACTTCACAAGAGATTAACACCCTATCTTATATGTTCGCGACGCACATAAGACGAATACGCACAACCAGTACTAGATATCATACAATCATCACACACTAAAGTATTAAACAATTAACTAAAGAATTCCATAGTAAATCCGTTGCGACCCCATGATCACGATTAGCCCATAATAGCACTTATCGTCATCATGGGTTCATATGAAATTATGATAAACAACACAAGAAAATAATAACTAAACTAATTATATTAAACCAGAGTACGTCACAAGAGTAAATAGGTTCAAAGTAAGAAAACTAGCACCCAACGTTACAACGAAACAAGAATCACAAGAAAATATGCTTCCTCTTCGTTGCTGTGTGCTAAAACGGTCTTCTTCCTTATCTCCTTCGCTCCTTGCTTAATACCACGATCCTCTCTCGTGAAAACGTCTCCAAATCTACTTATATAATAGTCCCATAAAACTCAGATTACATAGAAGTGGAAGCTAAACAGAAGTAGAAGTCTAAAAACAACTATTTAATTTCCCGACCCTGCGCGGCCGCTCAGCATAGCTGAGCGGGTGCTCAGCTTCCTGCGCGGCCGCTCAGCATTGCTGAGCGGGCGCTCAGGACCCTACTGGAAAAATCCTGAGTTTGCTCCGTTTCTTCGCTGTAATCTGCCCCTTTCTTTCCTCTCTCAATGGTGAACACATGCCAAGGCTTATTCTTGATGATTACTCCTCCGAAATGCAACTAATACCCTGAAATGCATAAACACTAGAAAAATGCATCAAATACACAAAATACTTGATTTCAAGGCACCAATTTAAGCCATTTTAAGATGTTCTAAGTGGTATAAAATGCCACTTATCACACCCCCAAACTTAAATCGATGTTTGTCCTCAAGCGTCACAGACTCAAAAACAAATAAAAACATACATGAATGCAATCTATATGAAAATGCAGCGATCCCCCTTACTACGAACAAACCAACCAAATTGCAACATCTCAACAAATGCAGTTAGGCGACTAAAGATCAATAAACTCATGCAAACGAACATACAACCAGAAACGTGGTGTGTGCAGATGCTTAACAGATATGCTTCGGAACTAGACCAGTTATTATGACTCAACTATCATCAAGGCAATCACATGATTATACAAAGAATAAAAATTCTAGGCACAAAGTGACATATAAAACTACAAGAATTCTGGAGCTTATTACGGAATCATGCTTTTTATTCAAGACAACAATGCTTATTTGATCGTGCAATGAGTGAGGTCCACAAAAGACTTATACAATGGTATCCATGTATCGAGCGTTAGGTTAGCGGATCCAAGACTCTAAAAGCCTTAGGTCACTAGGCACAAAGTCCCCTAAGAACTTAATAACTCGAATACCAAAGAGCCCACTCGTGATCAATTATGCATAAACACCACAATTTTTTTTTCTTTTCTTCTTCTTTTTTCTTTTTTTTTTTAAATTTCTGAGCAAGTGCGTTTCGCTATATCTTGCTCAACCCTAGACTACTCGCATAACATGCGAGCCGACTACTAGCCATTTGACGCCTAGCCACAACTAGCAACAAATTCCATTTTTACTCCATTTTTTTTTCTTTTTCATGCCTTTATCACTAAGAACCTATTATCAAATTCTAAGCATAATAAATAGATTAACCTCGAAAATAATCAGATCATAACACCAATCTAGTCCTTAAGCATTCTCTAAGACTTAGTGAAACTACAAGTGCTTCTAGCATGCATATTAACCTACACGACTCAATATCACTTTAATGCTATCACTACACTCACATCAATATCACAATTCAGTCGATAAATCATTGCAAAAGGGATCATGGTATATGCATGAGCTACATGACATGATAAACAAATAAAGCTATAAAATAAAAAAAAAATATATGGCAAAAATTATGCAACTATATGAATTAAACTATCATGAATATGCAGCTATATGACACACACAAAATATTCCTTAACTACCACCCCCAAACTTAAAATCTTCACTGTCCCCAGTGAAGGTAGTAGAAAGGAACACAGGGTATACCTACTCGGAGTCATCATCATCATCACCCTCAGTGGGTGGAGTATCAGGCGGTGGGTATGCCGAGTCCTCACCAAAAACTGGCCACTGGATATCAGCTCCAAGGCCCCGAAAAGAAGTCCCTAACGCAAGGGTGAGCTCCTGCGCAAACCTGCTCTGCGTCTCGTACATGGCATCCATCCGCCGTGAAAGCCTCCTATACTGGGTATCAGCATCCCAGCACCCTCCTGAGCTCTCGAAGAACCAGCCTCATCACGCCTAGGCCTAGCCATAGTAGCACCTCTTGCTGGACGTCCTCCTGGAAGACGATAACCCAGCCCATGCTCCTCGGGCTCACCATCGGTCCACTCCTGCATCCCATTCAGAGTCCCAGAATCAATCGGAGCGGCCGGCAACTGCAACTGCTCATGAGCCGGCCAGTTCACTCCCACTGCTCGGTAAAGCTTCGTAACCGTGGATACATAAGGGATGTTCATATGCTTAGCCCCCCTCAAAAACTTCAGAATTCCTTGGTAGATAAACTCACCAAGGTCCACATAGTACTCCTCATTAAGAATTCCCCACAACAACTGTGCTCTCTCAACTGTGACCTCGTGTGCATGCGAAGAAGGCAAAATATTAGCACAAATAAATGCATTCTATGCACGGGCATACCTGTTCATAGCGATGGACGGAAAGTGACGATACTCATTAGTGCCGGTCTTGAAGGTCCAAACTGTGCCCGACCTACAGAGAGTAGCACAAATCAAATCCAAGTCAAAATCCTCAGCAGTCTTCTCATTCCAGTTCTCCTCCTCGGGCTTCCTCTCTCGCTGCCCAATCACACGGCGAATCGCCGCTGGGTGATAATCAACCGTCAGCCCTCGGACCACAGAAAACCCATTCTTTTCAGCCTTCGCGTTCGCATAGAACTTACGAACCACGCTCATCGGTACTGCTTCGGGCGACTCACAAAAAGCTATCCACCCCTTCTCTGCAATCATGGGTAGCAACTCACCATCCCTCCCCAATGGTAAAAACCCTCTCTCCTTCAGAATCGGCTTCCCCAAAAGCCTAGTGTACTCCTCCTCCGCAGCTCTGTCATTCAACCGAGGCCTTGCAGCAGTACCCCTCGATGAATCAACAGTAGGGACTGTGCTGCTGCTATCAATAGTTCGTGCTCTTTTGGGTGCCATTGAATCTTGAATAAAAGTGTTTAAGAACTGAGTTTTTGTGTCTGGGAGAGAGTTTAAGTGTAGAAAGTTTGTGGGAGATATGTAGGATAGGTGTATATATATATAGGGTGTGGATTAGGTTAAATTAGATTAGGAGTGGGGTTGAGGGATAAAAATCATGGAGTAATAGGAAAAGAATTCGTGGGTTTATGGGCTGTGTTGGGTTTTTTTAATTTTCTGAATTTTTTTGTATTTTTATGAACTGTAAAAAAAATTCTGGCAGCCGATGGCTGAACGGTCGCTCAGCAGAGATGAGCGGGCGCTCAGGGGGTCACTGGAAAAAAAAATTTCAGTCCCGATTTTCTGATTTTTTTGTGTTTTTGGATAGGTTATTAACTTTTAAGGGTTCCTGTAACAACAAATCATGGGTTGCCTCCCACGCAACGCTTCTTTTTCGTCATTAGCTTGACGTTGCGTACCTTTCTCAAGTAGTCAATAAAATGGCACTAACCACTTCTCGGTTTGCCATGTCCCCGTAGTAGTGCTTCAAACGCTGACCATTAACCTTGAATGCTTGGTCCGGATCATTCTCAAAAATTTCCATCGCTCTATGTGGAAACACAGTTTTGACAATAAAAGGTCCAGACCACCTCGATTTCAACTTCCCAGGAAAAAGTCGGAGACGAGAGTTGAATAAAAAACTTGTTGCCCCGGCATGAATAACTTAGGATGTAGCTTCCTATCGTGCCACCTCTTCACCTTTTTCTTGTACATTTTGTTATTCTCGTACGCTTGAAGTCGGAATTCATCAAGTTCATTAAGCTGAAGCATTCTTTTCTTACCAGCTGCATCTAAATCCAGGTTCAACTTTTTCAACGCCCAGTAGGCCTTATGTTCAAGCTCCGCAGGTAAATGACATCCCTTACCGTACACCAACTGAAATGGGGACATACCAAGTGGAGTTTTGTATGCTGTTCTGTAAGCCCAAACAGCTTAATCGAGCTTTAAAGACCAATCCTTCCTTGACGGACAAACAACCTTCTCTAGAATGCGCTTGATCTCTCTGTTAGACACTTTCGCTTGACCATTTGTTTGCGGATGATAGGCAGTAGCAACTCGATGATTCACATTATAACGCTGTATCATAGAAGTGAACTTACAGTTACAGAAATGCGACCCTTCATCACTTATGATTACCCGAGGTGTTCCAAACCTTGTGAAAATCTGCTTATGAAGAAAATTCAGCACTGCCTTTGCATCATTTGTCGGTAAAGCTTTGACTTCTACCCATTTTGAGACATAATCGACTGCCAGCAAGATGTACTGATTATTGCAGGACGAGACAAAAGGCCCCATGAAATCGATTCCCCAAACATCAAAGACCTCGACTTCAAGCATCACATTTAACGGCATCTCATCCTTTCTCGTCAAATTTCCCACTCTTTGGCAATGATCACATCTTAAAACAAACTGATGAGCATCCTTAAACAAAGTAGGCCAGAAAAAACCTGCTTGCAGAATACGAGCTGCCGTCTTCTCACCACCATAGTGTCCACCATAAACTGTGGAGTGGCAGTCTCGTAATATCCCCTTCGTCTCACAGAACGGGATGCATCTCCTGATGATCTGGTCAGCTCACTGTCTAAACAAATATGGTTCATCCCACATATATCACTTCACCTCATGCAGAAACTTCTTCTTTTGAGCTGAGGTCAAATTAGGAGGCATTACATTGCTGACAAGATAGTTTACAATATCTGCAAACCATGGCTCTTCCTCGTGAACTGCGAATAACTGCTCATCCGGAAAAGATTCATTGATTAATGTCCTATCTTGTGAAGTAGACTCAGGATTCTCCAACCTAGAGAGATGGTCAGCTACTTGATTCTCAGTACCTTTTCGATCCTTGATTTCTAACTCAAATTCCTGAAGTAAGAGCACCAAACGAATGAGTCTCGCTTCGAATCCTTCTTGGAAACCAAATAGCGAATGGCCGCATGATCAGTGAATACTGTTACTTTAGTCCCCAGTAGATAAGATTGAAATTTATCGAAACCAAAGACTATAGCCAAGAGCTCCTTCTCCGTAGTGGTGTAGTTCATTTGGGCCCTATTTAAGGTCTTACTCGCATAGTAGACCACATGAAAGATATTATTCTTGCGCTGCCCCAGAACTGCACCTAACGCATAATCACTCGCATCACACATCATCTCAAATGGCTCTGTCCAATCTGGTGCTGTAATAACTGGTGCAGTGATCAAACTCTTCTTGAGAGTCTCGAATGCCGCCAAACATTCATCATCAAATTTGAAAGGCACATCTTTCTCAAGCAAATTGCACAACGGCTTAGATATCTTCGAAAAGTCCTTGATGAATCGCCGATAAAAACCCGCATGACCAAGAAAACTACGGATTCCTTTCACAGAAATAGGTGGTGGAAGATTTTCAATGACTCCCACCTTGGCCTTGTCCACCTCCAGACCCTTGCTAGAGACCTTATGCCCAAGAATAATGCCTTCACGCACCATAAAATGACATTTCTCCCAATTGAGCACCAAATTAGTTTCCACGCACCTTTTGAGTACGGCGCGAAGATTATTCAAACATTCATCATACGAATGTCCAAAGACGGAGAAGTCGTCCATGAACACCTCGACATTATTTCCAATCATGTCAGAGAATATAGCCATCATACATCTCTGAAAAGTGGTCGGGGCGCCACATAACCCAAACGAAATTCTGCGAAAAGCAAACGTGCCAAATGGACAAGTTAAGGTAGTTTTTTCCTGATCCTCTGTGCAATACAAATCTGATTATACCCTGAATAGCCATCCAGAAGAAAATAATACTCATGACCAGCCAACTTGTCAAGCATCTGATCAATGAATGGAAGAGGGAAGTGATCCTTCCTCGTGGCTTTGTTCAACTTTCGATAATCCATGCATATTCTCCATCCTGTAACTGTTCGAGTGGGGATGAGCTCATTCTTCTCATTTGCTACCACAGTGATACCTCCTTTCTTAGGTACACATTGTAAGGGGCTCACCCAAGAACTGTCAGAAATAGGATAAATGATGCCTGCATCTAGCCATTTCAGAATTTCTTTCTTCACCACCTCCTTCATGATAGGATTAAGTCTGCGCTGCTGTTCAACAGTCGGTTTACTACCTTCCTCTAGCAGAATTTTATGTATACAATATGAAGGGCTGATCCCCTTGATGTCTGCTATGGTCCATCCAATAGCCGATTTAAATTCTCTCAAAATCCTTAAGAGCTTGTCTTCCTCACTACCTGAAAGGTCAGATGCAATAATAACAGGTAAAGTAGATGCATCACCTAAAAGAGCATACCTCAAGTGTTCAGGTAATGGCTTGAGCTCCAAGGTAGGTGCTTCCTCTATTGATGGTTTGAGCTTTCCTTCAGCATTCTTGAGGTCAGAAGCACCAAGAGATTCAAACGGCATGTCTAGCTTTCACTTCCAGAGAGAAGCGTTCAGATATTATAATTGCTCGTTGCCATCCTCATCATCACTGTCAAAATCCCCCACTAAGGCCTTTTCCAATGCATCAGACATTAGCATGCGATCGAGTTCCGAAAAAACCGCAGAATCAATCATATCCACTTTTAAGCACTCCTCATCTTCTGTAGGGAATTTCATTGCCTTGAACACGTTGAAGGTCACATCCTGATCTTGTACCCGCATCGTAAGTTCACCTTTCTGCACATCTATTAAGGTACGACCAGTAGCTAAGAAAGGTCTTCCCAAGATTATGGGAATCTTCTTATCTTCCTCAAAATCCAGGATAACAAAATCTGCAGGAAAGAAGAGCTTATCCACCTTGACTAGAACATCCTCCACTATGCCCCTTGGGTAAGTAATAGAACGATCAGCCAATTGTAGAGACATGTATGTGGGTTTTGGATCAGGCAAATCCAACTTTTTAAAGATCGACAACGGCATCAGATTGATGCTTGCTCCTAAATCACAAAGGCACTTGTCAAAAGTCAACTTGCCATTGGTGCAAGGAATGGTGAAGCTACCTGGATCTTTCAGCTTTGGAGGTAACTTTTGCTGCAGAACAGCGCTGCATTCTTCCGTGAGAGCAACGGTCTCAAGGTCATCCAGTTTCACCTTCCTTGAAAGAATACTCTTCATAAACTTCGCATAACTAGGAATTTGCTCTAGAGCCTCAGCGAAAGGTATATTGATGTGAAGTTTCTTGAACACCTCCAGAAACTTACCTAACTGTCTATCCAGCTTTTGTTGCTGCAATCTCTTAGGAAAAGGTGGTGGAGGATAGAGCTGTTTCTCCCCTGTATTACCCTCAGGCAGAGTGTGTTCAACAGTAGTCTTCCTTGGTTCCACCGCTTTCTCCTTTTGCTTAGCTTCTTCATCTCTAACTTCAGCTTCTCCTTCTTTTGCCTTTTCAGCATCAGCAACTTTCCCAGACCTTAAGGTAATAGCCTTGACCTGCTCTTTAGCTTCCTTCCTGCCTAGTACTTCCGTGTCACTGGGAAGAGTGCCAGGTTGACGATTGAGCACTGCATTGGCTATTTGACCTATTTGGTTTTCCAAGGTCTTGATGGAAACCGCCTGACTTCTGCATAACAGATTAAGTTCCTCAAAATCAGCACTAGTAGGTGCAGCTGCACTTTCCTGTTGAGGATATGATTGCCTTTGAGCATACTGCTGTGTTTGCTGGAAACCAGGTAGATTAAACTGTTTACTCACACCTTGCTGATATGGTGGCTGAATAGCATTCTGATTATTACCCCAGCTGAAATTTGGATGATTTCTGTTATTAGGATGATAAGTAGTTGGTACAGGCTGCTGTTGTCGCTGATAATTATTCACATACTGAACAGATTTGTTGACAAGAGAACACTGATCTGTAGCATGAGAACCTGCACAAAGCTCACAAACCATAACTATTTGATTAACTCCATATGTAGTCAGAGAATCAACCTTCATTGACAGCGCTAGGAGCTGCGCTGCAATAGCGGTGGCTGCATCGACTTCCAGAATACCTGCTACCTTCCCAGGCATCATCCTCTGAGTTGGGTTTTGATGCTCATTTGCAGCCATAGTCTCGATAAGATTATAAGCCTCTGTATAGCTTTTAGCCCATAAGGCGCCTCCAGCTGCTGCATCGAGCATGGGCCGAGATTGGGCCCCCAAACCATTATAGAAACCAGTGATCACCATCCAATCGGGCATTTCATGATGTGGACACTTCCTCAACATTTCCTTGTAGCGTTCCCAAGCTTCGCACATAGATTCTGTAGGTTGTTGCGTAAACTGAGTAAGAGCACTCCTCATAGCAGCAGTCTTTGCCATCGGATAAAACTTCACCAGAAACTTTTGCGCAAGATCTTGCCAAGTAGTGATGGACCCAGCTGGTTCAGAATGTAACCAGTTCTTAGCTTTGTCCCTCAGTGAGAATGGGAAAAGTCTCAGCTTGATAGCCTCATCAGTCATGCCATTATACTTGAAAGTGCTGCAGATCTCGACAAAATTCCTTATGTGCATGTTGGGGTCTTCAGTCGCAGCCCCTCCAAAAGAAACAGAATTCTGCACCATCTGAATAGTGCCCGACTTGATTTCAAAGGTGTTAGCTTGAATAGCCGGATGAAGAATACTTGATTGAATGTCATCAATTTTTGGCCGAGAAAAGTCCATAAGAGCTGGATCAGCCTGAACAATACGATCACCCATGATTACTGGTTCTTTCCGCTCAGTTCCTGAATCCGAATCTTCAAAATCTATCTTCTCCGGAATATCAAGAACTTCGTCTGTCTCCCCAGCTGTATCTAAAGTCCTCTTGCGAGTACGAGAACGAGTTTGCATAAACGCTCGCTAAAGTACCTGAAACATAACCGGAAATAATAAGTAACAACTACGTCCTAATCACTGAGTCCTATTGACCAATGATGGTAAGTACATAAACTAAACAAATACGCCGAGTTTCCGGCAGCGACGCCAAAAACTTGTTAGGGCGAAAACACGCGCTAATTATTCACGCAAGTATAGCGTTCGCAAGTAATATAGAATACTTTCTAGTTCGTTCCCACAGAGACTCAGACTAATTATTGTCTAATTAAACTCACGCACCAATGTATGATTACTTCTCAATGTTAAGACACTAACACTTAGAATTGTTGACTAAATATTAACTACAATTAATTACTTAATTTATCACTTAATTAACACTTCAATTATCAATATTAAAACACTCATGAGATCACAACTTCATTACTACTTCCTTCAATAGTTATTTTTATTACCTTTAGCATGTGACGGTGATGATATTAATCGAATAATACGAAACTGATAAAAGCCAACTTTCATTGTACTAATACCATTATACCAAACATCCACAACTAAGATAGAAGTTGAATAGCCATCAATTATGTTAAGTTCCTATATGTCTACAAAAATTGACAACACAACGATTTAAGCACAAGTTATTCCTTTTGATTACACAGGGCGAATAAAACTGTTAGAGTTACCCATTAATCATGCACATCATACATGAACCTATGCTAGCATGGCAAGTTCTAAATCTCAAGATCCAACGTCGCTTCACAAGAGATTAACACCCTATCTTATATGTTCGCGACGCACATAAGACGAATACGCACAACCAATACTAGATATCATACAATCATCACATACTAAAGTATTAAACAATTAACTAAAGAATTCCATAGTAAATTCGTTGCGACCCCATGATCACGATTAGCCCATAATAGCACTTATCGTCATCATGGGTTCATATGAAATCATGATAAACAACACAAGAAAATAATAACTAAACTAATTATATTAAACCAGAGTACGTCACAAGAGTAAATAGGTTCAAAGTAAGAAAACTAGCATCCAACGTTACAACAAAATAAGAATCACAAGAAAATATGCTTCCTCTTCGTTGCTGTGTGCTAAAATGGTCTTCTTCCTTATCTCCTTCGCTCCTTGATTAATACCACGATCCTCTCTCGTGAAAATGTCTCCAAATCTACTTATATAATAGTCCCATAAAACTCAGATTACATAGAAGTGGAAGCCAAACAGAAGTAGAAGTCTAAAAACAACTATTTAATTTCCCGACCCTGCGCGACCGCTCAACATAGCTGAGCGGGCGCTCAGCTTCCTGCGCGGCCGCTCAGCATTGCTGAGCAGGCGCTCAGGACCCTACTGGAAAAATCCTGAGTTTGCTCCGTTTCTTCGCCGTAATCTGCCCCTTTCTTTCCTCTCTCAATGGTGAATACATGCCAAGGCTTATTCTTGATGATTACTCCTCTGAAATGCAACTAATACCCTAAAATGCATAAACACTAGAAAAATGCATCAAATACACAAAATACTTGATTTCAAGGCACCAATTTAAGCCATTTTAAGATGTTCTAAGTGGTATAAAATGCCACTTATCAGCTTGGTTGGAGTTTCTTCTTCAGACATGATTGATTTTGGATCTTAAACTGTTTGTGTGTTAACAGAAGGCTCTGATACCACTTGTGAGGTCACACACACACACTGTAGAAGGGGGTTGAATACAGTGTTTAGCACAATCAAATCGAATATAAGAACTCAAGTAACAAAAAACAGAGTTTATTCAACACAATAAACTCTGTTACAATATGGAACTGTCCTCTCTCAGTGATGAACAAATTATCACGAGAGCTGCTAGAGTTACAAAGAATAATAACTTCGATAATCGTAACACTTATAGTGTAAACTCTATGCCTGTGTTTATATACTACACAGTTACAAGATAATCTTCTAATTGATATGGAATATAATTCTGCTTCCTAAAATATATCAACTAGTTATCTTTTCTTCCAAGTATTCTATTCTTCATAGATATCCTTCTTCATGCACAATTCTTTCTGTCTTAGTCTCGATCTTCTTTCCTTTCAATCAGCCGCCTGCCTTATCTGAAAGTCATCTTAAGTCCTGATATTATCTCCTGATAAATATCTTCTGAACCTTAAGTTCTGATAACTTAAGTTCTGATATCTTAAGTTCTGTCTTCAGTATAAGTGCTGATTTCCAGTTAAGTATTGATTTGTCCTGTAAGGTAAGATCTGAAAACTAAACACAAATCATATTACACATGATATTATCAAATATATCTAACAATCTCTTACGTTCTTCTTTATTGCAATCCAACGAAGGAGGTACTTGGTAACCGTCTATGCAGAATTCTAGAAAAAGTAATTTTTATTTATTCAATTATATTATAATTTTAATATATTTTATATAAATACATAATAATTATAGATTTAAAATAAAAATAATAGAATAAGATGTGGTCTAGTAAAAATTTAGTAATTTAGCCGATATATTCTTCTTTTATTTCTATATGACTTATAATTCTATATGTATTATTTTCCCGGGTTTTTTAATGATTATTGATATGGATAGAAAATATATCCTTAAGACACATTAAATATCGCATTAATTACACTTGTGCTTCTTGTCTAAAAAGTCCAATACAGACCTGTCTGGCCCGAACTCATAGCAGGCTCAAGACGGCCCATGTAGCAATCCCACGAGCCGAGGTCGTCAAGGTCCACGAACACAAGTTGTTCACAGACTAGGCCCAATACGGCTGGAAGAGCAGAGACATGTGTCCTAAACGGACTCAAATTCCTACACAGAAGGTTCCGGAGCTCCTTCCTCAATAGGACTCCTAATCACCATCTAAGTTGGAGACTTGTCCGCCAAGTCTCCTAACAGAAGTCTAACCCTAGACTCACCTCTATATAAAGGGCTCTACCCCTCAACCTAGAACTACATTTTTGGCTTGATTCTCTCCAACACAGAGATACATAGGCATCTTGCAAGGACCGATAGTCCCGAACGCAAGAGCGGCCATTAAAGCTCGAAGATCACTAACCCTAGCATTAAATACTAAAGTACTCAGGTTTTTATTCCACAACATTTGGCATCGTCATTTAGCAAAAAAAAACATTTGGCATCGTCTGTGGGAATCTTACAACAACCATGGTGAACACACGGAGCAGAAACACTAGTGGGACAGACACTCCTGTCCCATCGTGAACAATCGCATCAGTGGTGGACATACCACCGCACTCAACTTATGCCTCCACCCAAGGAGGAACCCTAGTGGGGGCAACTGAGGCTCAACCACAAGGGATGAATCCCCCGGCTCCTGATGAGGTGAATCCCCAACTTCAGCAGCTGCATGTACCTATGAACTCTCAACCCCTTGGGTATGATTACTCGATAATTGTGACTACTAACCCCCCTTACGGGATGCCTCTATACCCCGAAGTTGGAGGGAGTGGACACTTTGGTAGGAGTGAAGCACAAGGGCGGACGCCCCAATACATACGTGGCTTGGCTCCTATTCCGGAGGATCAAGAATTCTCTGGGTCTTATACTGAGAGAGACTCAGAGTCATCGGATGGCGATGTTGCTCCAAGAAGGAGGCGTGCTTGCAAGGAGCCGATGGCTGACACTGAACAACACTCCAGGAGCACTCAAGGGATGAATCCCCAAGATATTCAAGAGAGGATCAGGGCTCATGAAGAAGAGATCCAAAGGCTGAAGCGAGACCTGGAGACACATTTGGTCCCAAGACCCCCACTCGCTCCAAGGCAGAGAAATCCTCCTCCAATCATAGACCTGGATGGTACAATACCAAGAAGGGCAGTTGTCCCAAGGCCTGATCCAAATGATCTTTGCCCCTAGGAGATCCTGATGATCTAAACCCACCATTCACTAATGAGATAATGAATGCTCGCATCTCAAGGAAGTTTAATATGCCCACCATCAGAGCATACGATGCTATTGGCGACCCCGCTAATCATGTTAGGGCATTCTCTAACGCCCTGTTATTACAGCCCATGAATAACGCTATTAAGTGTCGGGCCTTCCCTCAAACCCTATTGGGCATGGCTCAAAGGTGGTATAGCCATCTTCCCCCAAACTCTATTGGATCCTTTAAGGAATTGAGTCAAGCTTTCATTTAGCAGTTCATAAGTGGCAGAGTGCACGAGAAGAGCTCAACATCTCTCATGGGTATAGTCCAAGGAGAAAAGGAGTCCCTAAGAGAGTATCTGAATCGATTTACGAAGGAGGCTTTGAAGGTCTCTAATCTTGATGATAAGGTAGCTATGATAGCCCTGTAGCAAGGGACTAGAGACGAGTTCTTTAAGATGTCTTTAGCTAAGCGCCCTCCCGAAAGCATGCTGCAGCTCCAGGATAGTGCCGGGAAATATATTAAGGTGGAAGAGAGTATGAAGACGATAGTTGTGAATAATGAACCTACTGGGAACAAGAAGCGGAAGACGGATCAGGAGTACGATGCCAAGGAAAAGTATCCATGAATTGGTAAAAACTCTGACTCCTCCTCTTCTAAGAAGAATCAGCAACCAAGGTTCGCTAAATATGCAAGGTTGAATGCTCCAAGGAGCCAAATCCTTATGGAAATTAAAAAGGACAAAGACTTCAAATGACCGAAGCCACTAAGGGGAGATCCCGAAAAAAGAGACAAGAGTCGATACTGCAGATTTCACAAAGATGTTGGTCATGACACTGACGATTGTAGGTAACTCAAGGACGAGATTGAGTATCTGATCCGAACGGGAAAGTTCAGACGTTTCACCAAGGGTGAAGAGGCCGGAGGCCAAAAGGGAGATAATGATCGAAGAGATGACGATCGAATAGGTAACGACAGAGATCGCAACCCATAGCCCTGAGGGCCAGTAATCAATATGATCTCAGGAGGACCTACAGCAGCTGGTACTACAAGGAACTCCCGAAAAGCTTATGCAAGAGAAGTAATGAGCATAGTTGGAGAATCTTCTAAGCGTTCTAAGTCAGAGATGACGCTTGAATTTGGTGACCTAGACCTTGAAGGTTTGAAATTTCCTCAGGATGATCCTCTGGTTATCACTCCGATAATTGGAAATTGTCATGTTGTGAGGGTCCTAGTGGACAATGGAGCTTCTGTGGACATTCTGTTCCATGACACATTCATAAGGATGGGCTACAATGATTCTGAGCTAACTCCATATGACGCACCCATCTACGGGTTTAATCATGTGGAATGCAAAATCGAAGGAGCAATACAACTTCCCGTAACTATCGGGGAAGAGCCCAGGGAGGCCACGCAGATGTTGAACTTTCTGGTTGTCAAGACAGCCTCTACTTACAATGCTATCATGGGTAGAACAGGGATTCATGCTTTTAAGGTTGTGCTCTCAACCTACCACATGGTACTGAAGTTCCCAACTAAAAATGGTGTTGGAGAAGCAAGGGGAGATCAGAAGATGGCCCACAGTTGCTATGTTGCAGCACTTAGGCCCGATGGAACATGGGGCAGGTCCTCCCCATAGAAGACATGGATGTCCGAGAAAATGACGAACTGCGAGGGAAGTCAGCCACGGACTTGGTCCCAATTCCTTTAGACCCCTTAGACCCGGGGAAGGTCACGTACATTGGGGCATCTCTGGACAAGCCCTTGAAGGGCCGAATGACAACTTTCCTCCAAGAAAACAATGATATATTTGCTTGGACAGCAGCTGATATGCCTGGGATTGACCCAAACCTTATAACTCATAGGTTGAACGTTGATCCAACTCGGAAGGCTGTAAAGCAAAAGAAGAGAACTTATGCCCCTGATAAGCTGGAAGCCATTAAGCAGGAGGTCGAGAAACTTTTAGAAGCTGGATTTATTGAGGAAGTGCAATTCCCTGAATGGTTGGCCAACCCTGTAATGGTTAAGAAGGACAATGGAAAGTGGAGAATGTGCATTGACTTCACTGACTTGAATGATGCTTGTCCCAAGGACTGTTACCCCTACCAAGGATTGATACCCTGATCGATGCCACTGCTGGACATGAGATGCTAAGCTTCATGGATGGCTTCAGTGGTTACAATCAGATTAGAATGCATAAGGATGACACCTCTAAGGTATCTTTCATAACTGACTCTGGTGTATTCTGTTATCTTGTTATGGCTTTTGGACTTAAAAATGCAGGAGCTACTTACCAAAGACTGGCAAACAAGATATTTACCCATCTAATTGGGAATACCATGGAGGTCTATATTGATGACATGTTAGTCAAAAGCCTAAGCAAGGTCGATCATATTAGTCACCTCAGAGAGGCATTTGAAGTGTTGAGGCACCACAAGATGATGTTAAACCCAGCCAAGTGTGCTTTTGGCGTTGGGTCTGGAAATTTTTTGGGTCATATGGTCTCTAAGAGGGGAATAGAATCCAACCCCAACAAGATCAAAGTCATCCTAGACATGGAGCCACCACGCTCCATCAAGGACGTTCAGAAGCTGACGGGAAGAATCGCAGCTCTAGGGAGGTTCATCTCCAAGTCAGGAGACAAATGCCTGCCCTTTTTCAAAACCCTTAAGAAGGTAAAGGACTTTGAATGGACAGCTGAGAGCCAAGAGGCCTTTGAACAGCTGAAGAAGTACATGATTGAAGCCCCGTTGTTGGCTAAACCAAGTCCGGATGACACTCTTTATTTGTACCTCGCGGTATCTGAACAAGCCGTGAGTGTAATCCTCGTGAAGAAAGAGTAAAAGCTCCAGAAGCCTGTATACTATGTAATCAAGGTGCTCCATGGAGCATAATTGAATTACTCCACCACAGAAAAGTTCGCACTAGCTCTCATCACAACCTCAAGGAAGTTGAGACCATACTTCCTGGCTCACAAGATCGAAGTCCTGACGAACCAACCTTTGAGGAACATTCTTCATAGCCCGAAGGCCATTGAAAGGCTCATCAAATGGGCGATTGAGTTAGGACAATTTGATATCAAATACAAGCCTCGAATGGCCATCAAGGCTCAGGCCTTGGCAGACTTCGTGGTCGAATGCACCATTAACGACCAAGAAGTCGGGGGCAAGAGATAGTAACCCCGGAAGGAGGAGAGAAGGAGAAGGATGAAGAAATAACTTTAAAAGAGTATTGGGTTCTCCATTTTGACGGAGCATCCAAAAAAAAATCTAGTGGTGTAGGCCTAGTCTTGCAAAGCCCTGATGGGTTTATGATTGAATATGTTTTGAAGTTGGACTTCCCGACTACGAACAACGAAGCAGAATATGAAGCATTGATAGCTGGCTTAGGCTTGGCTAGAGTCGTGAGGGCCAAAAACCTGAAGGTCTGCGGAGACTCAAGACTTGTAGTTGCTCAAGTTAATGGGGAGTTTGAGGCCAAGGATGATACTATGGCCAAGTACCTAAGAGTCGTAAAGGGAAATGACTCAGTTCGATAAATGGTACGCATAACATGTTCCAAGAGAGGAGAACACTACGACGGATGCCTTGTCTCAGTTCGCCTCATCTGAAATCGAGAATTATCCAAGAAGTATTTACTTCCAGGTCTTGAAGACCCCTACTATTCATGTCATAAATCTGATAGCACCGGTTGGTGTGGCAAGCTATTGGATAGACCCAATCAAGACCCACTTGGAAACTGGGTGGCTCCCCGACGATGCCCAGGAGGCACGTAAGCTGTCGGTTAGAGCATTAAGATACTCATTGATTGAAGGCCTTCTTTACAAAAGGTCCTTTGTTATTCCGTACTTGAAGTGCTTAAGACCTCTTGAAGCAGAGGAGGCACTTAACGAAGCCCATGAAGGGATTTGTGGGCAACACTTGGGGGGTAGAGCCCTCGCTCACAAGATAACTCGGTTGGGGTTCTACTGGCAACTATGCTAGCCGATGCAAAGGCTTATCTGAAGAGATGCGACAGATGCCAGAGGCATGCTCCGATAGTACGACAGCCCCCAGAGAGGCTTACGTCAATCAGCACACCCATCCCTTTTGCAATGTGGGGAACGGACATACTTGGACCATTTCCTATGGCATCGGGACAGAGGAAGTTCATTGTGGTAGCCATAGACTACTTTATAAAGTGGATTGAGGCTAAGGCACCAGCCAAGATAAACACCAAGAAAATTACCCAATTCTTCTGGGAGAATGTGATATGCCAATATAGAATCCCACGCATCCTTGTCACGAATAATGGGAAATAATTTGATAATGCATAGTTCAGAGAGTACTGCGACGATAACAGCATAGAACTTCGCTTCACCTTCGTTGCACATCCTCAGGCAAACGGGCAAGCAGAAGTTGCT
The DNA here is from genome assembly GCF_009905375.1 of Apium graveolens. Lineage (NCBI taxonomy): Eukaryota > Viridiplantae > Streptophyta > Magnoliopsida > Apiales > Apiaceae > Apium > Apium graveolens. The sequence continues at coordinate 200,451,461 of NC_133647.1, forward strand.
AACAAAATCATCCTTGATGGATTTAAGAAGAGGGTTGAACGCTCGAGAAACACTTGGGTGGATGAGCTGCTGCCTATACTATGGGCATGTCGAACCACCTGCAAAGTGACAACTGAAGCGACCCCATTCATGCTGGCTTATGGAGCCGAGGTAGTGGTGCCCATTAAAATCACTCATGGATCCCCTAAGATCGAAGCTTACGAGCTAGAGACAAATGAAGAAGGCTTAAGGCTCGCTCTCGGTCTCATTGACGAGGTCAGGGATGAAGCCAACGCCCGTAATGCAGAGCATCAACGAAGAGCCTCCCTCTATTACAATAGACGGGTTAAAGAAAGGTTTTTTCAACAGGGAGATTTGGTTCTGAGGAAGATTGAGGCATCAGGAGTAGGGGAGAGAGGAAAGTTAGCCCCCAACTGGGAAGGACCTTATAAGGTCAGGAAGACACTGGGACGAGGATCCTACAAGTTAGAGACCCTGAATGGTGATGAAGTGCCTCGCACTTGGCATGCTTCGAACCTGAAGGTTTATTATGTCTAGGACATTCACTATATGTTCCTAGTACTTAGTATTAGTTTTATAAATAAGGTCGACGAAACCATCTTATGTAAGGGTTGAACCCATTTCTTCGAGATATTATCTATTTATGCAAGTTTATTTCTATCATTCTGTCTACCAATTTATTTAAGTACGAGCATCTAAAGAATGCAAGTCCCGAAACACCAAATGCCAAAAATAAAAGACAAGTATAAAATGAAATTAAATATAATGCATAGATAAAAGATCCCGAAGGATCTTAAGTTAAAGTCCCGAAGGACCAATAGGTTACAGACCAATAAGGTTCAAATTAATAAGTTCTGAAAATAAAAGCCACATACGGCAATCAATGCCATGCAAGGCCACATCATCCACACATCAGAGGAGTCCCCCCTCGCCATCTGAGCCTTCTCAGAAGAAGAACCACTACTCCCTGGAATCGGCTCCCTCATCTTTCCTTGAAGGGATGCCCTGGACTTGGGGCTACCCGAAGGGGCCTTGCCTTTAGAGATGGAACCTGAGTGACTGGAGCTTGACTGGGGCCTCATGCGGGGAGTCGAGGGTACCGATCTGGAAGGTTGCTCAGATAGGTCCATGACAGGCAGCTCCCAGGGGCAAGATAGAAGGCTTGGATCAACCACATTCGGCCCTACGCCTTGAGCGTCTTTGACTCCCCTATTCCAACCTATTGCCAAGTTAACAGGCGCATCTCGTCATCATGCTCATCCATCATTATGGTGAACCTAGTGGATCTGTGATAAGCAGCCTCGAGGTCCTTCCATTCTTTCTTCCTCTTCTCCTCTGAGCTAGCATATTTCTTCTCCATGATGGCGAGCTTGCCCTCCACCTCATGGGCCCTAGACTCCCACTCTCCCGAGGAGATAGTCATCTGCTTCATGGAAGCCTGCAATGCATTGTAGTCGCTTCTCATTTTGATAGCTTGAGTAGAGAACGCCGCGAAATAAACATTGACCTGACAAAGAAAATATGAGTTTGAGTATAAAGGGCCGAGCCCCCAAGGAGTGATTCCTATAATATTTTCCAAGTTCTAAGAAAAAGAAAACTTAAGCAAAAGTTTGCACAAATAGAAACATACCTGATAGAGGGCATGAGCTCCCAATATCTCAGCCTCGATGAGTTTCTCACCAGAAGAGACGGATAAGAGGTCGGGAGGAGTAATGCAGTTTTTGGACCACTCAAGAGCAAGAGCCGGGTTGCAGAGAACGGAGTAGTTGGAAGAAATACCCCATCCGGGCTCGAAAGGGGTCCTAGCACTCCCGTCAAAATCTTTGGTCCTCTTAAGGCCAGATCCTGACGCCTCGAGGAAGGAAGGGACCTTAGGAATATGATTGGCCTTCTTGATGGCATCTCTGGCCATCTTGCCCGTAACAGCATCGCTCGGCTTGGCTTTGGCGTCAAGAGCCTTAGCAGCTAAAATAAGAAGAAGAGAAACAGATGTAAGAATAAACTTGCATAAAGTAAAGGAAAATAAGGATAAATACCCTCTATAGAGAGGCAACTAAGGCCAACCTCGACAAGCTTGACTTCAGTCATGAACTCTCAATAAGGGGTCCTCCCGTTATCGTCAATAAGAAGATCTCGGGCATGAAGCTCAGCATCAGAAAGGTTGAGAATGAAGTGGGAACTATCAACCGGGCTACTAAAATCACGTCTAAAGTATGCCCCCCTAGTCTCTATCCTTCCACTCAATGACAGCAAACTTCTTATTCCAATTGTGGTTTGAGACATTGAGGGAACTGGTGTTCACCATTTGAGGAACGTGGGCTCGGTGTTGAATCACTACCCAACTAGGCCGAGTCATAGGAGACGCCTTCATCATGAAGATACTACGGAACATTATCACACTCAAAGGGATGCATAAGTCATGACATCTCACTATGAATAGAATGATGAAAGACCATCCGTTAGGGTAGAGCTGGCATGGATGTATCTCAAGTTCGGCTAGAAGCCTCGGAATGAAGGGGTGCAGGGGGAACCTTAGCCCGGAGTTAAGGGCCCCCTTGAATACAAACAACCTTTGGTGGAAAAGGTTACATGCCCTCTTACTTGGCTTAGCTCTACGAACCCTCAAGCAGTCGGGCCAGGAGTATGTCGACTTAATCACCTCGACGTCCTTCTCACGAAGCATACTTCAGTGATGGTATGCATCGAAATGGACAGTACTAGGGTACTCGTCCGCTCTCTCATCCAACATACTCTTCAAACTGTTCGAACAACGATTAATTGAGAAGGGGGAGACAAGAGCTATACCTTGGAGTGAGCGTAGAGTAGCCCTCTAATGCATAGCTTCCTTCTCGGAGAAAGAGGACTTGACAGGGCCTTGTCCACCTGACATTCTTGAGAACTTGAAGAGAGCTAAGAGCTTGAGAGAATTTGAGAATTTGAGAAGTTGAGAAATGAAGGTGTGAATAAAAATGAGCACTTCTCATCTTTTTTTATAGGAAAAAGGTCACCTGCTACATCAGGTCGTAAGTCAGCCTGGTTCGCGCTAGCAGGTACCTCGTTGAAAGAACACCGGAAATTGTAAGAAAAAGCGATCAAAAGGCAATAAAAGACGACATAATAAACGAGAAAAGCGATGCAGGACACCGCTTATCGTATCAGTCTTCCAAAAAAAGCCTGGCTGAAGCCAAATATAAGTCATTAGTCTTAACTAAAGGACGATTATATTAATCATCATGATTAGCAAACTTAGTGGAGATTAAGACAATATTAGCTTTTCAACTGAACTCACGAGTACGGGAACAAAATGTTCTCCTCCATATCAGAGCCATGCCGACCATAACTTCCATGTGGGGAAGCTCCGGCCGACCAGGAAATAAATTGAGGCCTTTTGGCCTATCAGGAGCCTCCGTATCAGAGCCATGATGGCCACAACTTCCATGCGGGAAAGCTCCGGCCGACCAAGCAACAAATTGAGGCCTTTTGGCCTACCAGAAGCCTCTGTATCAGAGCCATGACGGCCACAACTTCCATGCGGGGAAGCTCCGGCCGACCAGGCAACAAATTGAGGCCTTTTGGCCTACCAGGAGCTTCCGTATTAGAGCCATGACGGCCACAACTTCCATGCGGGGAAGCTCCGGCCGACCAGGCAATAAATTGAGGCTTTTTGGCCTACCAGGAGCCTCAGTATCAGAGCCATGACGGCCACAACTTCCATGCGGGGAAGCTTCGGCCGACCAGGCAACAAATTGAGGCCTTTTGGCCTACCAGGAGCCTCCGTATCCGAGCCATAACGGCCACGACTTCCATGCGGGGAAGCCCCAGCCAACCAGCCCACAAGTTGGGGCCTTTTGGCCTACCAGGAGCCTCCGTATCAGAGCCATGACGGCCACGACTTCCATGCGGGGAAGCCCCGGCCGACCAACCCACAAGTTGGGGCCTTTTGGCCTACCAGGAGCCTCCATAGCAGAGCCATGATGGCCACAACTTGCCTCCGTAGTGGCCTTGGCCTACCAGCCAACAAATTGAGGCCGTTCAGCCTATCAGAAACTCCTGTAGGAGAGCTATGAGGCCTTCAAAAGTTATTCCGGATACCCTCTTGAGAGGTCCTTAGGAAATTTCTCAAAAACGATAACTCTCAGCAGAACCTAGTTTCGTGAAGACTAGAACGTTTACGAGAACCAATTGATTGAAGTGTATAACATCCAACAAGAGAAGTTTGGACTAGTTTAATGAAGTATAAGACTTCCTATAAGGGAAAGTTCAGTAGAACACAGAGTGTTTAGCAAGAACGAGTACAGAACGTCCACCGCGATGAGTACGGAACGTTTGCTGAAACAGCCATAGTAAAACCCTGAGGAACTCAAAGGCAACCATGAAATTAATTCCATGGACAACCAAGAGAAACAAGGACATAAAAAGGTATGTAGAAACCTTGAACTCCTAGTGAGAAGTTAAAAAAAAGTGAGGGGCAGGAACCCCTGGGCAACCACCTCCAGGCCAACCAAGAACTGGCCGACCAGGAGGTGGCCGACCAGGAGGTTCTCCTCCAAAGTGGACGAGTAGCCTAATCTGGGGGCTTGAGGCCGAGCAGAGCCTCCTGCCCCAGGAGGTTCTGCTCGACCCTGATGCCCCCCCCCAAAATTTTGAAATTTTTTGAAAAAAATGGAAAAAAATCAGAAAATTTTTGAATTTTTTTAATTTTTCAGGATTTTAAGATTAAGCCCAGATTAGGGCCGATTAGTGAAATTAAGCCCCGGTTAGGGCTGATTAATGTATATTAGGCGTAATTAACCCAAATTAGGGATAATTGGTGATTTGTATGATGAAATTAGCCCAGATTAGGGTCGTTTAACCCATTCGTTCTTATAATTAGTGTGTATTAAGGATAATTAGTGTCTTATGCATACTGATTAGTCTTAATTAGCCCTGATTAGGGCAGATTAGCCTCAATTAAGGCCAATTAGTGCATTGTAGCTTAAAATTAGGCTCTTTTAAGCCTAATTAGAAACTGGTACATAGAAATTAGCCCCGATTAGGGTCGATTAGCCCCGATTAGGGCCAATTAGCAGCTTTCACTCTATAATTAACCTTGACGAAGGTTAAGGGGTGATAAACGCTCGCTTTATAGTCCCGATTAGGACTGTTTAGTGTTGAACACCATTCAAATAGCCCCTACGAGGGCCTTAAGTGTGTATGCTCACACTAATAAGCCGTTGTAAATGTGTTGGTCGCTCCACACTTTACGATAACGCGCCGATACCCATGAAGGGCCGATACCCATGAAGGGCCGATACACGAGAAGGGCCAAAAGTACCCCGAGTCGCGAATAGACCATTATAACTTCCACGAAAACTCAAGCAGTATTCACGGAAGTTGGGGGGTAAATGATATGGATAGAAAATACATCCTAAAGACACATTAAATGTCGCATTAATTATACTTGAGCTTCTTGTCTAAAAAGTCCAATACAGACCTGTCTGGCCCGAACTCATAGCAGGCTCAAACCGACCCATGTAGCAAGACCCACTAGCCGAGGTCGTCAAGGTCAACGAACACAAGATGTTCACGGACTAGGCCCAATACGGCTGGAAGAGCAGAAACATGTGTCCAACGGACTCAAAGTCCTACACAGAAGGTTCTGGAGCTCCTTCCTCAATAGGACTCCTAATCACCATCTAAGTTGGAGACTTGTCCACCAAGTCTCCCAACAGAAGTCTAACCCTAGACTCACCTCTATATAAAGGGCTCTACCCCTCAACCTAGAACTATGTTTTTGGCTTGATTCTCTACAACACAGAGATACGTAGGCATCTTGTAAGGACCGATAGTCCCGAACGCAAGAACAACCATTAAAGCTTGAAGCTCACCAACCCTAGCATTAAATACTAAGGTACTCAGGTTTTTATTCCACAATAATTATATATCACAAATTTATATTATTTCTATATGACATTTAATAATAAGTGAAATTTTCTTTTAAGTGTTACTTTGGTTTAACCATTTTGAGTTTCACAAACTTTTGGTTTCAATCATTATAACTCTAACTGTATAATTTTTATTTTTCCTTAATTTCTATATGACTTATAATTCTATATGTATTATTTTACTTATTTTTTTTGCTTATATATAATATTTTTATATTATTTTTATATAAATGAAATTCTATATACATTAATAACCATTATTAATAAGTGAATCCCTCTTTTCCATGGGGTACTTTGGTTTCACCCTTTTTGGTTCGATCAACTTTTGGATCCACCTATTTTTAAATATAATATAACTCTAAATGTATAATTTTTATTGTTCTTTAATTTATATAAGACTTACAATTCTATATGTATTATTTTATCCATTGTTTGATACTTATATATCACATATCTATATTATTTTTATATAAATGGAATCTTATATACATTCGTAACCTTTATTAGTAAGCAAAATCCTCCTTTTAAATGGTATTTTCGTTTCATCTTTTTTTGATTTCATCAAATTTTGCTTTCACCCCTTTTTAAATCTCATTATAATTATAAATGTATAATTTTTATTCTTCTTTTATTCTTATTCTTATATGACTTATAATTATATATATATATATATATATATATATATTATTTTACCCATTTTTTATGCTTAAATATCAAATATTTATATTGTTTTTATGTTATTGGAATCCTATGTACATTGTTATTATTATGGAGAAGGGAAATTACATTTTAAGTGATTTTTTGGTTTCACCCTTTTTCTGTTAAACCGGTTTCACCCATTTTTGAATCTCATTATAATCCTAAATGTATAATTTTTATTCTTTTTTTATTCAAATATGATTCATATATGACTTATAATTTTATATGTATTATTTTACCCATTTTTTGATTATCGTATATCACATATTTATATTATTTTTATATAAATGAAATCCTATATATATTGTAATTTCTATATTCATACCTATAAAATTCTATTTTAGCACCAAACGGAAATTTATACATATATATAAAGAATATTTTATTAGAAAAACAATATATGATTATAAACTATATAAAAATACAAATTCATCAAAAAATAAGAAATCTAATATGCTCTTATTAAAAAATGTTGATTTAATATTTTATTAAACTATCCGGCAATCGTGTTCCTCATTTCTTAGTTAAAGATTAAATATAAAATGTTAGTTATGTATATTTGGCCACATAATAATTTTGAGTTTGGTGTTGAATAATATTTGAGTTAATGAAAATTACCTACAATGTCAAAATAAAATTGTAATAATAATATAATTTTATTTATTATATATTTTAATTATAATTTTAAAATTAATTATATAAAATTATTATTTAATATTGATATTTAGATTTGGGTTCGTACTTCGCACGGGTTATCAACTAGTAAATGTAAAAACTGATATTAGATGTTGTTTGAAAAATCTTAAAATAAATTATTTATGATTTTGTTGTGGATAAAAAAATAAAGATATGTATTATGTTTTAATTTATATTTATGAGTCTAAGCGTTGCACTTGTGTTTCATAGCTTAAACTAATCTGTTGTTGTGTTGCAGCCACTAGCTGATTTTGTTATTCAAATATAGAGTTCGGATGGACAATATACATAACATTTGATTACCTTACTTGTATATGCCTAGGGTTGCAAACGAAAGCATAAGGCTGAGCATTCGGTCACTTCGGTCCAAACTCGGACCGAACCGAATAGACCGAAAACCGAAATATGAATTTTTGTGTAACACTAGGCCATAGTCCATTCGCTGATTTCTAATCCAAAGCACTTGAGCACAACAACTTCCTGCAGCTATATATTCAGCCTCTGCTGTAGAAGTTGACACAACTTGTTGTTTCTTGCTGTACCAGGATACAAGTTTTTGTCCAAGAAATTGACAGCTTCCACTAGTGCTCTTTCTGTCAACCCTACATCCAGCAAAATCTGCATCTGTGTAGCCAACAGCTTCAAAACCAGTTCCCTTGGGATACCATAATCCCAAGTTTGGAGTCCCATTCAAGTATCTGAAAAACCTCTTTACAACCTTCAAAAGTGATTCTTTTGAATTGGCTTGAAATCTTGCACACAGATATATAACAAACATAATATCTGGTCTACTTGCGGTTAAGTAAAGCAGTGATCCAATCATCCCTCTATAGCTTGAAATATCTACACTTTTACCCTTTTTATCTTCATCTAACTTTGTTGCTGTAGACATAGGTGTAGATGCAGGTGAACAATCAACCATACCAAACTTTTTTAATAAATCTTTGACATACTTAGTTTGGCTAATGAAGATTCCATCACTTCTTTGACTGACTTAAAGTCCTAGAAAGTAACTTAATTCCCCCATCATACTCATTTCATATTCACTCTGCATAAGCCTGGAGAATCTTTGACAAAGCTTTTTATTTGTAGAACCAAAGATGATATCATCCACATATATCTGAACTAGGATCATATCATCACCATGCTTCTTATAGAAGAGAGTCTAGTCTATAGTGCCTCTAGTAAAACCATGTTTAAGTAAGAATTCTGACAATGTATCATACCAAGCTCTAGGTGTCTACTTTAGTCCATATAGAGCCTTGAGTAACTTGTACACAAAATATGGAAATTCTGGATCTTCAAAGCCAGGTGGCTGCTGCACATAAACTTCTTCTTCTAGCTCACCATTTAGGAAGGCACTCTTGACATCCATTTGATACACTTTGAAATTTGAATGTGCAGCAAATGCTAGAAAAATCCTTATTGCCTCAAGTCTTGCAAATAGAGAAAAAGTTTCATCATAATCAATTCCTTCTTCTGGTGAGTAGCCTTTTGCAACCAACCTTGCCTTGTTTTCCGGTAACTATACCATTTTCATCCATATTGTTCCTGAATAACCATTTTGTTCCAATTACACTTCTTTTCTTTGGTGCAGGAACTAACTCCCAAACTTTGTTTCTTTCAAACTGATTCAGTTCTTCCTGCATGGCAGATATCCAATTAAGATCCATTAGAGCTTCTTCAGTTTTCTTAGGCTCTACTTGAGACAAAAAGCATGCATGTAGGCACTCATTAGCAATTGCAATTCTAGTTCTCACACCAACAGTTGGATCATCAATAATTGCTTCTCTAGTGTGACTTCTATGCCACTTCCTTGTGTGAGTTTGTTGACTTGTGCCTTCATCATTTTCTTCATCATTGGTATGACTTGTAGATCCCCCTTCTCTTTCTCCCCCTGAGTTTGTGCTATCAAATTTAGGTGTTTGAGATGAGCTTTCATTTACATGATTTTCTTGTTCAGTAATCTCTTCATTCATCATCTGTTGTGCATTGACTTCATCTTCTTCATCAGAATTACTGTTAATGTTGAGGTTTTCAAATACAAGGGCTTCAGCTTCATTATCATCAAGGCATTCCAATCCTGGACACTTGTCATCATCAAAAGTCACATATGTGCTTTCCATGATCTTCTTTTGATCGATTACATAGACCTTCTAGGCAGTGTTTTCCAATGAATATCCCAGAAAAATTGCTTCAAAAACCTTTGAGTCAAATTTTCCCACATATTCAGAGTTGTCTTTCAAAATGTAACACTTGCTTCCAAACACATGAAGATGCTTTATAGTAGGCTTTCTCTTTGACATGATTGAGTAAGGTGATTTGCCATGTACCTTGTTAATGAGATATCTATTTTGAGTATAACATGCAGTGTTAACAGCTTCTTCCCAAAAACTTGTTGGCAACTTGGCATCTTGTAACATTGTCCTAGCAGCTTCTACCAATGTTCTATTCTTTCTTTCAACTACTCCATTTTGTTGAGGTGTTCTAGCAGCTGAGAATTCTTGAACAATGCCTGCATTTTTGCAGAATTCACTCAATGTTACATTTCTGAATTCTGTTTTATTATCACTTTTCAATCTCTTTACACAATTATGACCTTCAGCCTGTTTTTCTATCTTTTTGATGTGCTCAATTATGATGTGTGGAGTTTCATCTTTAGAGTACATAAATTATACCCAAGTGTATCTTGAGAAATCATCCACCATCATAAGTGCATATTTGTTCCTTGAAATTGATAAGACATTTACTGGCCCAAACAAGTCCATGTGAATAAGTTGCAATGGTGCACTTATGGAATTCACAGTTTTTGACTTGTGACTTGATCTTTTCATTTTTCCTTTCTGACAAGTTTCACAAACTTCAATTTGAGCAAACTCTAATTTTGGCATGTCTCTTACTAACTCTTTCTTGACCAAGGTGTTGATTGTCTTGATGTTTAGATATGAGAGTTTATTATGCCATAAGTTGCTTTGCTCTATAGAGGCCTTGGTGTAGAAGCAACAAATACCATCCTCATTTTTTGAGTCCAAGTCTGCAACAAACAAGCTTCCTTTCCTTGCTCCTTTTAGAGCAACTTCATTGGTTTTCTTGTTGATGAAAATACATTCTTCTTTGTCAAATAAAACTTTAAAACCTTTGTCTGCAAACTGGCTGACACTGAGAAGATTTACTTCAAGACCAGCTACCAATGCTACATCATCAATGACAACATTTCCAGAAATAATATTGCCATATCCCATTGTGAATCCTTTGTTGTTGTCTCCAAAGATCACCAATGGGACAGCATTCTCCTCAAATTATGATAGTAGGGCCTTATCACCTGTCATATGTCTGGAACACCCACTGTCTATGATCCATATGACCTCCTTCATTTTGTCCTGTACACAATGAGTTTTAAGTGTGTTTAGCAACCCAAGCAGTGTTGGGCACTTTCTTCTTGTTAACTGATTTAGCATAAGTAGAATGAGTTTTTCAGATAAAATAGAATTCATTGATTATTGTGCATTTTCCCTGTCTGTTGTAGACCCAATTTTTGTTTCTTTGAGGTCTACTCTCAGCTTGTGGCAACTTTTCATTACTTTCAAGTTACAAGGGATGCAATCAAACTTGTCACAGAATGAGTAGGGATCATTTGCATCTGCTTCATTGTATTTGCAGGCTCCTTCAACTGGCTTGCTAACAACCTTTTTACAAAGGTGAGTTAGGTGATTTATAAAGCCACATTTTTCACATTTCTTTCTTGGAGCATCTGCAACATAAACAAAATTGTTGCTTTTGTTTATTCCAATCTTCCCATTTCTATTTTTCCTCTTCTTTCTTGCATCTTCAGTTTTTGTTTTCTTGACACGTGTCTTGGAATCTTGGTTGTTCATGAGCTCCTCTTCAGCTTTAGAAGATTGAGTTATTTCTGCATTTTTGTTCTCATTATCTTCATCAGCAATTTCTTTCTTTATAATCAACTCTTCTTCACTGAAGTTTACTTCACATAAAACATCAACTTTTTCATTTGCTTTCCCTTTTTCACCTACAGCTTTCTTCTTATTGTTCAAAGCATCATAGTCAAGACCAATAGCAATATTAGCACATGGCTTGTTCTTCTCATGGTATTGTCCAACCAACTCAGACGCATTTCTTAAATATTTTAGCTTGACTTCATTCTTTTCCAGCTTCTCCCTTAGCACTGCTTCAATTTCACTTGCACACTTGAGCTTGTTCTTCAGATATGCATTTTCTTGTTTTACAGCTTCAAGCTCTACCAGCAACAACTCAGTTTCTTGTTTCTCATTTTCAAGTTTCTCATTTATCTTTGTCATTCTGCTAACCTCTTCATTAGCAGCAACCATACTTGTGTGAATGTGAAACATTTCTGTGCTCATTCTTTCAACAGTTTCCTTATATTGACTCACATTTAAATCAATGGTGGTAAGAGTTGGGACCTGTGATTTTGATGAAGATGACTCTCCTTGCTCCAGGGCCATTAGTGCATAATTTCCAACTTCATCATCTTCATCATTATCAGAATCATCCCAACTCTTCCCCTCTGCAATATAAGCTTTACTTTGTTGCTTCTTCAGAAGAGCTTCATACTTTGATTCCAGTTCAAGATAAGCTTTGTCTTTCTTTGCTTTCTTGGGTTTCCTGCATTCTATAGCAAAATGGCCTAGCTCATCATAGTTAAAGCATCTAATCTTTGATTTGTCAACAGATCCAGTTTTGTAACCATTTTTGCTATCAGATGTATACTTCCCTTTTCCTTTCCGGCTGTTGTCTTTATTGAATGATTGTCCTTTACCCTTGAAGAATTTTGGTTTCTTTACTCTAATGTTAGAGAACTTTCTTGCTATATAGGCCATTGACTGATCAAGCTCATCAAGTTCATCCAGAGTGTTGAACTCATCTTCTTCCAATTCCAGTATGACTTGTTCCTGTGAATCATCGTTTCTTTGCTCACTTGCTGAGGCAACTGGAGTCTGGGATCTTGGCTCATCATTAGAGGTCTGGCTTTCATTGACAATTAGAGCACTTGAACCATCTACAACATGCCCTTGACCAGCTCTTAATGATTTCCTTTGAATCATCTCTAATTCATATATTTTTAAGATTCCATATAAAACTTCCAGAGTTATTCTGCTCAAGTCTCTCCCTTCTCTGATTGCTGAAATTTTATATTCCAAATGATCAGGGAGTGTAAGCAAAAACTTCAAGTTCACTTCTTCAGCTTCATAGTATTTTTCATGCAGCTGCAAGTCATTTATCAACTTGTTAAACCTTTCAAACACATCAGTGATACTTTCTTTTGGCTTAGCCATGAAACCCTCATACTGTGAAATCAGTATCCTTCTTTGATTAGATCTAACTTCCTCAGTTCTTTCACAGAGTATTTCAATCTTTTCCCGTATCTGCTTAGCAGTGTCACAGTTGACAATGTTGTTGTACATTATATTGTCAAATGACTCTATCAAGATCAGCTACAAGCCACTATCTAGGGAAACTTTTTATTTCTCAGGCTCAGTATACTCAGAAGGGTCTTTGGGAGCATAGTGAGCTGGGATGACCATGCCTCCATCTGTAGATTCCTCAACTCTAACCATAGGAGTGAAAGGCCCATTTTTGAGAATCTGAATGTATAGTGGATTAGCCATCCTGATAAACAGCAATATTTTCTTCTTCCATAAAGTGTAGTTAGTCTTATCAAAAGTAGGAATTTTGATGCTACTGATTTTCAGTGTATTCATTCTTCCAAGATCTTGAATCTGTTTACTTTCAGATTTTGCTCTGATACCACTTATTAGGTAATGAATTACACACAGAGGGGGGAGGTGAATGTGTTTTTGTGTTTTTGTGTTTTTATGCTTTTCTTGAAGTGTTTATGGTTATGAACAAAGTAAATTAAATCTTGCAGTAAGATGTGTTAATACTGAAATTAAACAAGCAATAGCGGAGAACACAAATCTTTCAAAACTCATTTAATTTTATATTAAAATTAAGAATGTTTTGCTACAAAATTTCTAGGCTCTTTGTTGCTAAAGAGCTTAGCTTCTTCCTTGAGAGAATGCAAGATATTTCTTATCAAAATTGTTACATCTAACAAAGGACCAGTGTTAACTTTATATGATAGTTAACTACTGGTTTACACAGTGTATAATAAGAGATGCTATTCACTTTAGTACTGTCACTAATCATTCCATTTTAGGAAAAGCATATCTTCCATTTCTGGCTTAGCATATCTTTGCATACTGTGTTAACTTTGATCTTCCTTTGTCGGTTAATCTTCACCCTTGATCTTGCACGCCTCAAGCTGCCTTTTGTAGACTTGTCAATCCAAGTGAGTGGATTGTTTGTTGATTGTTAATCTTGGATATTGAACTGGTCTGCATTTTGTACTTTGAGTTTTACCTCGAGATCTCCAGTTTGATATATAGAGAACTTGACATCTCAATAAGTATAAGAGAATTTAGCTTGTCGAGATCTTTTCACTTCATGTCTTCACTTTGGATTATAGATATCTCTGAGTTCTTTAGTGACTAATTGACTTGTCAATAACTCAGAGTTCTCTAGTGATATTTGACTTGTCGATATCTCAGAGTTCTCTAGTGATATTTGATTTGTCGATATCTCAGAGTTCTCTAATGAAGAAATGACTTATCGATATCTCCAATCTTCATGTCTTCAATTTGACTTGTCGATATCTCTCAGTTCTCTAGTAGCTTTCCTGACTTCTCTATAAGTCACTCTGGAGTTCTCGATTGACTTCTCTATAACACTAAATCTGTGACTTGTAGAGATCTTGACTTAGAACATTTTTCTCAAAACAGATTTATTCAACTCCAAACTTCTTCATAATTCTTCTGAGACATGATCTTCTTGATCTTCTTCCAGATAGAATTCTTAGGCTTGATACTGTTTATTGGAAAAAGACTTCAGTCTGCTCTTTGACATTTTTACAGACTTTAAATGTTACAATACAAAATGCAAACTAAGATTACAATACAACTTACTTAGTGTTGTCAATTAGACTTAGTCTTGTTAGGCATGTCTTGCACAACATACTTGATTACCTGTATCTGCCTAGAGTTGCAAACAAATGAAGGAGAGCTGAGTTCTATCCGAAATGAGCCGAGTTTTGTCTTTTTTTAAAGGAGCCGGGTCGAACCGAGTTTAAAATCGAGAGCGAAAATGATGTTCCGGCTCATTATAAAAGCTCGGTTCAACTCATTTACTCATATAAACTCATTTCATGTTCAAGATTTGCTTGTTTGATGAAACGAGTCGAGCGGAATTCACTTAAATGAGCCGATCCCGATTTTTATTTATGAACGTTTTACATCATTCTTTTTTAGAACAAGCGAAAGTTTCATTAAAACCTTAAAACACAGCCGAAACAAACCTTCTAACTGTCAAATACAATCTGATTATGAAACAAAAAATAAGTTAAACAAATAGTTGTTTTATTTTCAGATCAAATTCTTCAATTTAAAAAGTATTACAATGACCACTCTAGCAATTCAACCTACACCAGTTGTGAAACTAGTAGCATTACAATTGACCTTCACATAAATATCAATTGTAGCCCAATATTCAAAATTATGAACACAACTTTTGTTGTGAAAGGTAAATTTTTACAATATCCATCATCGCTCCAAATTTGATGCGAGTTTTACAGATCTCTCAAAATTCCATATAAATTCTTCTCAGAAAAATTACCTAACCCGTAACACGACACACACAAATATCAAAACAGAATATTAATATCCCCAAAAGATTGGCACATAACAACCTTGATAACAAGGTACTTAACAACATTTCATCCAAAAAGAATTTAATCTTGATTTTATTATAAAAACGGATAAAAAGATGGTGTGAAAGTACGAAGGGAGAGAGGAAGGAAGGACCGGAAAATGAAAAAGTGATGGGTATAAATCCTATATTCGAGAGTCGACTCTCAAAACCCTAGCTAATAGAGAAAAGCGTTATATCTGAAAAACAGAAAATGGTTTACTAACAAAAGACAATTGTCCTATATTCGCATAAATTACAATTCATGGAGGTACTAGTGTTGTCTGATTACAACTCATACTAAAATGTAAATTTCAGGGGAAATTTGTAAGATTGTACATTAAATTAATGTTCAAAGTTCATCGGTTCATGTATCAAAAAAAGTTGGCAAAAACACAAAAAAGAACCCCCCCTTTACGTTTTTTTTTCTTTTGATTAAACTAGTTTCTTGATTAGATTAAGTGCTCAAAGTCTCAACCTTACCATACAGTTCGTGTAAGAAATTAATTGTAGCACTGAATTCAAGTATAATTTAGCAGGACAACATGTCATTTTAGTGTCTAAAATAAATAATGATTTTTTTGTGTTTCCACTGGTAACTAAACAAAACAATGAAATTTGGGTGCACAAAGATAAATTGAACATGTATGACTTGTTAAATATATATGGGTTGGGGTCATCATTTTGATGATTATAAACGTGCATTTCTTTCTTATAAATTAATGATACTCAAAATTTAAATAATGAGACAGGGGAGGAAGTTAAAAGATATTGATTATTACGATGACTCCAACAACATTTTGAATACAAAGTGATTGGATATGAAAGGAAATTAAATTATATTTAATTGTCATTAAAAGAGTATACAAAAGCCTTGTCAATAAAACAAAAGTTATAATCGATGAATATATCTAGGTCAATTAAACCATATTTAATTGCAAGGAAAAATGGATTTTTTCGTCACCTAACTTATCGTGTTTTTAGAAACTTACCATTTAACTATTATTTTTTTTTCTTTTACTCACTAATGTTAGGTTCGTATTTGTTTTTAGTCACTAACGTTAAGTTCGGATTTGATTATTAGCATTATGTCAATTTTTGGTAGCATTATTAAGATATAGTGGTAGTCTGTAATATTTTAATGATTTGATATATGTCTATATCTTTATATATAGTACTCCATATGTCCCCAAGATGTTTACCTTGGTGATCAGAGTTTGACAATCATTTTAAGGCTCCTAAAAGATGTAGTTTCATGAATTATTTTTTATTTTTTTTCTTCTAAATAATAATTTAATGTTTAAATTTTGTATACAAAAAAATCTTAAAAAGAAGTTATAAAACTATGTTTGTAAGATAAATATCTTGTGGGAGTTGTTTGATTTAATACCAAATTCACATTATTACAATATTATTATATTTTTGTGTTTATATATATACTTGTTTCACAATTCTATTAGAATGGATGAGTTTATAGTTTTAATTTTGGGTCGGTAAGAGTTGCATAAAGGATTTGTGATTGGTGATTTCATTGGGTTTTTGAAAGTGTCGTTTGGTAAAATATTGATATGTAATTTTTTTTATTTTTTTATAAGTACTTTATGATCAGTTTGCTAATTTGATTATATTAAATTTTTTATTTTTTTATTTCCCAATAATTTTAGTACGGATTGCGATGTCTCTTCCTAATAATTTTGGTTTTGAGCTTAATACCCCACCTAAAAAGTAACCGACGTATATGGACTGATTTTATGCGTCTGTTTATAATGTATATACATCTGTTCTGAACAGATGTTTAAAACAACAATATGCGTCCTTCCTATAACATACGTATATAATTCATACATTATACGACTCCTCCATATGCAACTAGCAAACTCAGACACATTTAAACTTTCTTATAAGACACATATGACACTTTTTGTACTAGTTATCACTATATTTTAATAATGTTATAGAAAATTGACAAAATACTAATAATCAAATCCGAACCTAACGTTAGTGACTAAAAAAATCCGAATCTAACATTAGTGAGTAAAACAAAAAATTATAGTTGAGTGGTAAGTTTCTAAACACACAATAAGTTAGGTGACGAAAATATTCATTTTCCCGTTGTGTTAGACTTTTTCACTTGTTTCTTTTTTATAAAATGTTTTAGGATTGCAAGGAGTATTTAAAATTTTACATAAATTACCCCTACTTTAATTATTGCTCTCTATTTTATTTTTTGAATTGAAGGGTATAAAAGTAAATAAGAGACTATATGTAATGTGTTTTAGTATATTAATGACTCTTCTTGACATGTGAGTTTTTTTTTCTAAAGAGACGATTAAAAAGAACAGAGGGGAGTATATGGTAAGTTTTTGTTGTGAAGCAAGAATTAAATATTGTAGTTTTTATTTAGGCTATTTTAGAATAAAACTAAGTCAATTTGGGAAATCTTGTTATCTTTTTTTTTTCACTTTTTAAAGACAGTATATATTACCCCTTTTATTATTTTGATGGAACCGTAAAATTTTAGCCTCCTTTTCCAATTTAATAATTCATTCATTTATTATAGTATCATTTTCAAATTTTAACTTTTTTGAAATGTGAAGTCACTTTAATTAGATATTAGTCATACATCTGCTATATTTCATAAACGGAGATGACGTTATATATGATAATTTTGTATAAGGTTGTAAACGAACTGACTCGAGTCAAGTTTTTTCTTAATGAATTCGAGTTCGAATTTTTTAAACAAGTCAAGACAAACTCGATTACATGATCGCTCAATTTTTATTGTTCGAAATCGAGATCGGTAAAAAACGAGTCAATGCGAGTTTTTCACAAACATTTCAAGTTTAGTCGAGTACGAGTTCTCTCCACTACTTCTGGAAAATCACATTCACTGCTTCTCTCCACTATACTCACTTTATACATATAATATTAATCGGTCTCATTACTTTACTCACTTTTTTAACTCCCCTCCACTAATTTATCATTTTTCTTAAACTCCGTGCCCAATCCAAATATAAACATTTGGGAGGGACGGAAGGAGTAGTAGAGAGAACTAAAGAATATGAAAGAACTAAAGAATATGAAAGAGAAGATTTTAAAGCAATATAAAAAATGAGATTAAATAAGAAATTGACATATAAGCAACATGATATCATCATAGCATAATAACTTGACATATTAGCTAGGATGACATGAGATGTACTTTATTTTAGTATATTGTAGATATATTATGAAGTCAAGTAGTCAATTTTGAGTCCAGTTTGAGAACCACTCCTTAAAGTCGGATGAACAGACAAGTTTAACGAACATATTTTTTTGTTCGAACTTGAACTCTGTTTCTTAACTAATAGAGTTGAGTTTGACGATCAGGTTGATTCCTTTACAACCCTATTTTTATACTTATTTGATAATTGTAGTCATCTTTGACACATTGTTTTTCCAAAGAGTAATTCTGGAGGTCCCAAAAATAATTTCTAAAAGTGAGGTGTTGATTTGTGATTGGTTAATTACTCATCAATATAATGGACCACAAGTGTATTAATATGAATCCCACCTATTAAAACATTTACATCTAGCACTGCTCTTTTCCAAAATCTCACATGAACATCGTGTTGTCTCAATATCTCACATGAACACCATGTTTAAATATAAACTTATTTCAGATTTGTATACCTGAATTATTACATTTCATGGAGTGATAAGAAACTGCTTTTTGTACCTAGTGAGATTTTTGTATTTTTGACGACGGTTTATGCATATATAATAAAACATTATCTGTATACATCAATTATTATTGGTTGGTGTATATCAAATTATTATTGGTTGGTGTTTTTTAGATTTAATTTAACTAAACATCTAAAAAAATCAGATAACGCGATTAAAATAAGTTGGATTCAGAACTACACGTACTTTCTACTTATATAGATAATAACAAGCAAATAAAGTTCGCGCTATTTTTTTTACCAATAAGTTCAACACCTATTTTTAACAAACTTATAAGCAGTTATAAAAAGAGGTTTAAACACCCACTAATTATCTCAAGAAAAGGACAATGAGTGGTGGTAGGTGCGGTAAGCAATAATTAACTGTCTAAAAATAAATTTGCATTATTCGCAAAGAAATTTGATAATTTAACCACATTCTAAACTACAACAATATTCTCATATATAAAATGGGAAAAATCCTTTCAGTATCTTAAAAAATCTTCAAATCCCCCCAAAATGTTAACTGCATCAGGGAGACGTTATCGTCTTTGAGTAATAAAAATAAAAATATATTTGGCATCTTTTATTTACATATCAAAATCATTTTATATTTTCGTTATGCATATATCTTATCAATGTAGGTATAAATAAACATAAATGCAACAAAATTCTTGATCAATCAACTATTGGTATTTATCTTTCTTACAAAAAACTATTGGATTTCTTATATTCAGAGAAACAAAATGTGTTGCAGGTTATTTGTTTACGTGATGTTCATCATGATGATCGTGAATGTTGCTGTGTCACAATTTTCTACCTGTAACAGTAAAGGTAAGTATAAATATTTGTAACGAGTACTTAAATTTAGTGTTGATAATTTAGTTTAAATATTTATTTATTTGCAGATCATTTCCCTATCCGCGGTGATCAGCAATTCGAGAAATGCCTAATTCCCAATTGCTGCGAATGCACTATCATATATGAAAACAGGTGCGACAACGCAGTGTGTGTTAATACGTGCTTGAAAACTAAGAGTGTACTAATGCTAGATGCTCGTTGTAAGAACAAAAATGTATGTTCATGTCTATTCAAATGTTAAGACAATTTTATGTTACGGGAAGATATAGCGCATATTTGGCTGCATTTAAAATTCCACTTAAACAGGCTTTCGGCCCTAATCCATTTCGAAGAAGTGTTTGGCAACAAAAATAAAACTAAATTTATAAATCGTGCAAGACACGTGCATGTTTTAAATTGTTAAGCAATTTTTTCATCAACTTTCGTATATTTGAAAATTTTAGTTATTTTGAGGTTTACATTAGTTTTCTTTATGTTATGTTCGGTTAGTAAGAGGTTATAGTAAGATATTTGTATGATTTACATGACTCGATTTTTGAGTAAGTACTTGATATTGTATAGTATACTTTTTACCCGATATGATTTTGCATGTAATCTAAAATTAGTTGTTGTGAATAATTTATTTTTGTTAATCATTAATACTAATTAACTTGATATGGAAAGATGTCATATTAATAATAATTTGATGTCATGAAATTATGTTATATTTATAATTATTTGCATATATGGTTGATTTTGGTTGATTTTGATTGATTCCGTATTTTTGGAAAAAAAATTAAAAAATAGTAAAATTGCAAAAAACTTAGAAAAGTTAGTATTTTTGGTAAATTATATATATGTTACAAAATGAAGGTACTAATATGAAATAAATAGGAAAGGGTTGAATCGTTATTTTACAGCTTAGAGGGTAAAACTGTCATATTACTTGAATAAATTGTCCCATAAACCCTCTAGTTGCTCTATTTTCAAAGAATCCAATTTCCTTGATATAAAAGGGTAAATGAGTATGCATTTTCCCTCACTCTTTCAAAATGTCAGGTTAATCACGGAATATATGCCTAAATTTTCAACTCTCGATGTAAGAGGCTGCTCTTCCGGACTATTATTCTAAATCAAAACTAATATAAATTATAATTAGTGATCCAAAATTCGCCCTAAGTTCTTATTCGATATTTTCACAAACCATGACATAAATTATAAATTCAAAATTATCGTTTAGACACCACACACGTACAACAATACTTATATTGTAACACATAATACTTTTAAAATATTTAATCACTTAACTTAAATTTTGATAATAAAATATAAACGAATAACATACAATTTTGAAAATATTAGCACGATCGATCGAAAACTTACCTCAAAACCTGACTAGATATGAATTTGCTCTTTTTGAAACTCTAAAAAATGTTTTCTTGGAAAATGTGAAACATGAAAGTTATAGAGAACGAAGAGACCTTTTCGAAGAGTCTAGAATCAACGAATTCTGACTTACGAAGAATTTTCTATTAATTTTACAAGATTGCTTATTTTTATGAATAAAAGCCCTACGAATTTTATGAATAAAGAGAAGGAAGACGGATATGAAGTATTTATAACGATGCAATACCATATATCTTAACCTACAAGTTATCCAAATTAAGCTCTTATCCAAATTTTAGGCCCATTGTTATAATTCAATTTTAAATCCTAGTCCACTACTAGAAAAATTGCCTTAGACATCAGTTACAAAACGATGTTTTTATTTTTTTCAAACCGATGTCTTCGCATGTGTAGAGAAAAGTAGGGGTGTTTAACATTGATTTTTAGCTGATGTTAATGATTTTCATAGACATCGGTTTTTTGATCAAAGTGATGTATAATTAGCCCTTTTCTAATAACATGTCTCTTCTATATATAATATGAGAATAAGAGGATAAATTATGAGATTAAAAAGTCTCATTGAAATGACTAATTTACCCCTGTATTTTAAATTTATATAAAAGAGGTTGTTGGGTTCAGGTTCACAAGCACATCACCTTACCACTACGCCACATTGTTACTTAAGTTTTTAATCATACACATAATATGTGAGTGTCGTATATAACGACAATTTATTATACTTTAAACATGATTACTAATATATTTGTAGAGTTAGTTTTGAACAATTGAATTTGAGATATAAAGTTAAGTACAATGTATAAACGGATCATTACCTTATTTATTAAATAATTTAGTTTGAAAAGTATGTCTCATATATTTTTAATAAAAAATAAATTGTACATATAATTAATTTTTTTATATGTTAAAAAGAGATACACTTATATAAATAATATATATGTACTACATATTTAGATAAGTTATAATTAGGGTATTTCGATTTATTTCGAATTCAAAATTAGAATTTGACCCATTTTTCAAAAAAATACTCGAAATCTGTGTTAGGAATATATGTGCATTAGTTTGATGATATGTTTAACAAAACACTTAAGTAGAAATTTAGTGTCAGTAGCCTCAACGGATAAGACCACTTTGGCTATCCGTTGATGGTGTAGCTTTACTTAGAAATAAGTCTAGTATTGTAGCATATTTCAGTCTCTATATTTAAAATGTAATTCTTAGAAGTTGAGAGAAACTATGAGTCATGTTGACTACTAGATGATATGCAGATAGGAAGGCCAATTGTAAATATTTCATGCCTTGTAATTTTGTATAAATGAAGTGGTATCAACGGATGACTTAAAAACCTTCAACGGATGAGAAGCTAAGCTTCAACGGATGTCTCTAAAGCTTCAACGGATAACATCCTTCAACGGATGAGAGCATCAACGGATAAATGCATCAACGGATGAAAGCTTCAACGGATAACATCCTTCAACGAATGAAGTCATCAACGGATGAAAGCTTCAACGGATGTTCTGCTAATTAGCCGTTGATAAGTGGTAGTTGTACCTACAGACAGAGGCACATGGGTTGACAGAGAAAACTGAGATGTGGTAGCCGAATTTCAGGATCAACAGAAAAAGCAGCCGTTCTTCTTTAGTACAAAGATGCAATAGTCAACAAAGTACTTGAGTGAACAGGAAAAGAAGCAAGTGAAGAACTTATTTTACTATTGTAATTTTATATTGTTTTTCACTTGTACACTTGGTAATATATAAACCAAGAAGAAGCTAGTAATTAGATAGAGATTTTCCAGAGCTGTTAAGAAATATCTTGAGAGAAAATTCATCTAGTTTGTACTAGGATGCAGCTGTGATCAACATTGTTGAACACAGATTTTCTAATATACCATCTCTGGTGGAACAACAAATCCACCAGAAAAGTTTTTAAAGTTTGTTGTGTTCTTTACATTTTGTGTTTGAATATATATCTGTCTGCATTAGCTCAAAGCAATTCATACACTTGTTCATCTAGAACACACTGCTTTAATAAACTTCTCAAAACTTGAAAAAGTTTTGAGATTTACATTCAACCCCCCCTTCTGTAAATCTCATTGTTAGTCCTCTAGGAATAACAATTGGTATCAGAGCAAGCTCTTGACACACAAAGAGTTTAAAGATCTTGGAATCTAACAAAGATGAGTAAGAAGGATATTGGAGTAAAGATCCCAGTTCTTGACAAAGACAGTTATCACCACTGGAAGGTGAAAATGCACCTTCATCTACTCTCCCAAGATGAAGGTTATGTAAACTGCATTGAGAATGGTCCTCACATTCCCCACAAAGTAGCCACAGTTGCTACGGCCACAATTGTTGTTGGTCAATCCATTCCAAAACCTAGAGCAGAATGGACAATGGAAGACACAGAAGAAGTCCACAAGGATAAGAAGGCTATGAACATTTTGTTTAATGGTCTTGACAAGGATATGTTTGATAATGTGATAAATTGTTCAACTGCCAAAGAGGTTTGGGACACAGTTCAGTTGCTGTGTGAAGGTACAGAACAAGTAAAAGAGAACAAAATGCAGCTTCTCATTCAACAGTATGAGTACTTTCATTTTGAAGAGAATGAATCTTTAAATGACACATTTAATAGATTCCAAAAGCTGTTGAATGGACTGAAGCTGTATGGTAGAGTGTACCAGGTGAAGGATTCAAATCTTAAATTTTTGAGATCCTTACCAAAGGAATGGAAACCCATGACTGTTTCCTTAAGAAACTCTCAGGATTATAAGGACTTTACTCTTGAAAGATTATATGGAATCTTGAAGACTTATGAACTAGAGTTGGAACAGGATGAGGTATTGGAGAGGGGGAGAAAGAAAGGAGGTTCAGTTGCATTGGTAGCTGAAAATGAGAAAGAATGCAGAAAAGAAACTGTGAGATCTACATCAAGCTCCAAAGATGGTGTAAGAAATCCAGAATCAGACAAGGGTAAAGAGCAAGTTGCTGAAAATGAAGACAACTCCAGTCAAGATGACTCTGATGGTATTGATGAGCATCTTGCATTTCTGTCCAGGAGATTTGCAAAGATGAAGTTCAGGAAAAACACTAGAGCCACTAAACCCTATAAGAACATGGTGGACAAATCCAAGTTCAAGTGTTTTAATTGTGGTATAAGTGGACACTTTGCAAGTGAGTGCAGAAAGCCAACCTCTGAAAAGAAGAAATTTGAACAAGTAGATTACAAAAAGAAATATTTTGATCTACTCAAACAGAAGGAAAGGGCTTTCATTACTCAAGAAAAGGACTGGGCAGCTGATGGAGATGAAGAGGATGAAGATGTGGATTATGTCAACCTTGCTCTCATGGCTGATTCTGAAGAAAACGAAGTTAGTTCATCAAGCAATCAGGAAAATAGAAGAAATCTATGGTACTTGGACAGTGGCTGTTCAAGACACATGACTGGAGATTTCTCCCTGCTCACAGAGTTTAAAGAGAGAGCTGGCCCCAGCATAACCTTTGGAGATGACAGCAAAGGGTTTACTATGGGATATGGCTTGATTTCAACAAGGAATGTCATCATTGAAGAAGTTGCATTAGTTGATGGTCTCAAGCACAACTTACTGAGTATCAGTCAACTATGTGATAGAGGGAATACAGTTTCCTTCAATTATGAAGCCTGTGTTGTCACTAGTAAGGAAGACAACAAAGTGGTTCTAACTGGAGTTAGAAAAGGAAATGTGTACTTAGCTGACTTCAACTCTACAGATGCAGAATCTATTACTTGTCTCTTCAGCAAAGCAAGTTCAGTTGAGAGTTGGCTATGGCACAAGAAGCTATCCCATTTGAATTTCAAAACAATGAATGATCTAGTCAAAAAGGACTTAGTAAGAGGAATTCCTCTTGTTGAATTCTCAAGGGATGGTCTGTGTGATGCTTGTCAGAAAGGCAAACAAAGGAAAGCATCATTTCAGAAGAAGCTTGAAACAACAATTGATGAACCATTACAGCTGCTACATATGGATTTGTTTGGACCAGTCAATGTATTGTCAATAGCAAGAAAAAGATATTGCTTAGTGATTGTAGATGATTTCTCAAAGTTCTCATGGGTCTGTTTTCTTGGATCAAAGGATGAAGCAAGTGAAATCATTATCAATCACATCAGGCAAGTCAATAATCATCCTGACTTGAAGGTAAGAAACATCAGGAGTGACAATGGAACTGAGTTCAAGAATTTGACATTAAGGCTGTTCTGTGAAGAAAATGGAATCATGCATGAGTTCTCAGCTCCAAGAACACCTCAGCAAAATGGGGTAGTTGAAAGAAAGAACAGATCTTTAATTGAGGCTGCCAGAACAATGCTTGAAGAATCAAAGTTACCAACATATTTTTGGGCTGAAGCTGTTAATTGTGCCTGTTTCACTCAAAATATTTCTTTGATCAATCAAGCTAAAGGCATGACTCCTTATCAGTTGTTCAAGAAAAGAAAACCAACTCTAAACTTTCTTCATGTCTTTGGATGTAAATGTTTTATACTGAGGAATCAATCTGACCATAAAGGGAAGTTTGATGCAAAGGCTGATGAAGGAATATTTGTTGGTTATTCAGCTGGAAAATTTTATAGGGTCTACAATCTAAGAACCAACATTGTTATGGAATCTGTGCATGTTGTGTTTGATGATAAAAAGATTGATGGACTAACAGATGAGGGACATAATAAGAGACTCAAATTTGACAACATTGAGATATATTGTGATGATAGTGAAGAGGAGACTGATGGAGATGACACTTCAAAAGGGATTCAAAACATGCCCCTGGATAATGCACAAAATACTGCATCCATTGATAGAAGCAATGCAGTATCCGTTGAAAGACATAGTGCATCATCCGTTGAAGTACAAAATGAAGCATCCGTTGATCATAGTTCATCAACGGATAATCGATTTACATCATCAGTTGATAGAACACCAAGTTCCCTGCAAAGGACCAACAACTCAGGGGGAGTTTCAACTAGTCAACACTCTGTCTCACATCATGACAATACTGAGGCCACCTCATCTAGAGCACATCTTCCACCACAAAGGAAATGGACCAAGAATCATCCCTTTGAACTGATCATTGGTGATGCATCATCTAAAGTGCAAACAAGAAGAGCTACTCAAGATGAATGTCTGTATAGTAGTTTTCTATCTCAGGAGGAACCTAAGAAAGTGGAAGAAGCTCTATTGGATCCAGATTGGATATTAGCTATGCAGGAAGAGCTAAACCAATTTGAGAGAAACCAAGTTTGGAAGCTGGTACCCAAACCAAAGAACAAGAGTCCTATTGACACAAAGTGGGTATTCAGAAACAAGATGGATGAAAATGGCATTATCATAAAGAATAAAGCCAGACTGGTTGCTAAAGGCTATTCTCAGCAAGAGGGAATAGATTTTGATGAAACATATGCTCCTGTTGCAAGACTTGAAGCCATCAGAATATTTCTAGCCCATGCAGCCCATGCCAATTTCAAAGTCTATCAAATGGATGTCAAGAGTGCATTTCTAAATGGGAAATTAGAGGAAGAAGTCTATGTAAGTCAACCTCCAGGATTTGAAGATCCAAATTTTCCAGACTATGTGTATTATCTGTTGAAAGCACTCTATGGACTGAAGCAAGCACCTAGAGCCTGGTATGAAACCTTATCAAAATTTCTTTTGGAGAATCACTTCACTAGAGGTACTGTTGATAAAACTCTCTTCTTTAGGGATGTTAATGGCTCTAGTATACTTGTTCAAATTTATGTAGATGACATAATATTTGGCTCTATAGATGATAAACTTTGCAAAAAGTTTGCTAAGCTAATGCAAAGTAAATATGAAATGAGCCTAATGGGAGAACTAACCTATTTTCTTGGTTTACAAGTTAAACAAGTTAGTGATGGAATTTTCATTAGTCAAACTAAATATATTCATGATCTTTTAAAGAAGTTTGACTTAATGGAATGCTCATCTGCAAAAACTCCCATGGCCACTGCCACCAAACTTGAATTAAATAAGACTGAAAGGTCTGTGGACATTACAAGTTATAGAGGCATGGTTGGTTCACTTTTATATTTAACTGCTAGCAGACCAGATATAATGTTTGCTACATGTCTGTGTGCTAGATTTCAAGCTGATCCTAGGGAGTCTCACTTAATTGCTATCAAGAGAATTTTCAGATATCTCAAGGGTACACCAAATTTAGGAATTTGGTATCCTAGAGAATCTGGCTTTGATCTAATTGGTTATTCAGATGCAGACTATGCAGGTTGCAAAATAGACAGGAAAAGTACAACAGGCTCCTGCCAATTCCTGGGAAACAAGCTTGTATCATGGTTTAGCAAAAAGCAAAATTCAGTCTCTACTTCTACAGCTGAGGCTGAATACATTGCTGCTGGAAGTTGCTGTTCTCAAATGTTATGGATGAGGAATCAACTCCTTGATTATGGACTTCATGTTGATAGAATACCTATCTTTTGTGACAACACAAGTGCCATAGCCATAACAGAGAATCCTGTGCAGCACTCAAGGACCAAGCACATTGATATTAAGTACCACTTCATCAGGGAGCATGTCATGAATGGTACAGTGGAACTACATTTTGTTCCAAGTGAACAACAAATTGCTGACATATTTACCAAGCCACTTGATGAATCAACATTCACAAGATTGGTAAGTGAGCTAGGTATGTTTAATTACTCTTAAAATTCATGTCTTCTTTGCAATTTGATGAGAAGCCTGAAATATATTAGTTGCTAGAACAAATTTGACTTTTAACAAAGTTTATTCCATCAACGGATGTTCCCTATCCGTTGAAAGTCAAAATTGCTCTATCAACGGATATTCATTATCCGTTGAAAGACAAGTATATCTCTGGAACTTTTATCCGTCAACGGATAAAGCTGAAGTACCTTTCAACGGATGACAATTTACATTATCCGTTGAAATGTCACATCAGACGTTTGAGGTGTTTCACAGCCGTTGATTCTATTTTCTTAACCGTTGATACCATACATACATCTGTATGTATTGGTTTTAAAGGTAGTTATTAGAATACTTACAGTTTATTCTTAAACGGCTGAAATTCACTAACACCTATTTATTGATTAATCCTTTATTTATTTCTTTTTCTTTGAAAGCATATAAGCCCTTCTGATTGTTCATTATTACTTTACGCTTTCTTAGAATTTCAAGCATTTACCATTTTCTCTCTGCAAAACCTTCAAGTTATTCTCTGCAATTTCTACTCACAACAATGGCACCAGTCGTGAAGATTATGTCTCAATCTGGGTTCATCTACGAGAAGAACAATTTCATAGCTCTGGTAGAAAAGAATGAAGCCCACTCAGATTATCACAAAATGATGGACTTCATCAAAAACTGTAAACTTAGCTATGCAATGCTGGAAGCCCCAACGATTTTCTGTGAAGTAGTTGAGGAGATTTGGACAACTGCTGAGTTCAACTCCATGGATATGACTATCTCCTTCACTCTCAAAGGTAAAAATCACTGTATTAACTGTGATGACTTACAAGCATGTTTTAAATTACCTGAGAACAATGCCATGACACCACACACTGATAGTGATGTATCCAGCTTGTTAGATTCCATAGGTTACTCTCTTAACTCTGCTAATTTAGGGGGTATTAGACGAAAAGGCCTTAGGAAAGAATGGAGTTTTCTTGGGGATGCCTTCATAAAGGTTTTCTCTGGGAAAATTAGTAATTTTGATGCCATAACTTCATCTCTTGTTAATATGTTCTATATGCTTGTTTCTGATAGGTACTTTAACTTTAGCAACTATGTGATGCTAGAATTAGGTACTAGATTAGGTAACAAAGCTAATAGACCTAATAACATCTATTATGCTAGATTCTTTATGTTATTGGCTAACCATGTTGCTGAAGGTTTAGTCATAATCAATGAGAATAATAAACTCAAGTGCTGGGCACAAGAGAAAAGAGTTCTTGCAGACTTGAAGAGAATGGATCTTAACAGCAGTGTGCAATTGGTATATTTACCAATCATGAATGCACCCCAGGTAGGTGAGGTAATTGCTTCTACAACTCCTACTTCTTCCAACCCCTCTATTTCTTTATCTTCTAGTGTGGCCATGAAATCTGTGTCAATGCCCCAACAGATTTCTACCAAGGTCACCAAATCTAAACTTTCAAAATCCAAGACAAAGAAAACCACCTCTGTTGTTTCTCAAAAGACAACAGTTGTAACAACAACCATTAACCCTGAGGGAAGTGAACAGGGTGTGAGTGGTGAGGGGAGGGGTGAACATCAAAGAAACCCCCAGGATAAGGAAGGAGAGTTGAGTGCTTCCCAAGCTAGCCAAGCCCCAGTTTCTCAAAAAGCTGTGGTGGTTGAAAAGGTTTCTAGCACATCCCTAGTAGCATCCTCCCAAAAGGATGTTACTATTGAAAAGAGTTCCCAACCAGGAACACAGAACAAAAGAGGGAGGGACACTAAATCCAAACACTCACCTACAAAAGCTTTTATTAGAAGAAAGAAGGCTAGAACCCAATCTTCTACACAGGGTGCACACACTGCACAGATACATCCATCTGTCTCTGTGCCTTCTCAAACTCAGTTTGATGTGACTCCAATAAATGTGGAGTCACAGCCCCATTCTCTCACAATAATCACACATCAATCACCAAACACTTCATCACCATCTCTGGATGTGGATATGTTATTCCCATCAATTCCTGATTCTCCCTCTTTACAACTCAGGGAGGAGCCCCACTCAAATACAGGTGATCATCATCTTTTAGATGATTTGTTGGATCACCCGCAAATTCTTTCAGATATAATTGAAGGATCTGTATCAACACATATCAAATCAATCTATACAGATTCAACAGTTATATCACTTTCAATTTCATCTTCTTTTCCTTCTTCAACGGATATCACTCATCCGTTGACAAGTGGTTGCTCTTCAACGGATAAGCTTTACAGCAGTTATCCGTTGATAACAACAGTTTCAACTTCAACGGATATTCCACATCCGTTGATAGTCTCTACACAAATAACTGAAATGATTCCAAGTGTAGAAGACATGAATATTGTGCAATCACTTTTAGGATTGAGGGCAGGGAGTGAAAATTTGAGTGAGAGGCTGGGTTGCTCCCAGGCAAAAGGAGAGATTGAGAGCACAAAAATGCATGCTATTTCTTCCAGCATGGCAAAAGTCAGTGAGTGGAGTACCACCTTAGAAGGTGAAGGTGAGGGAGTGAGATGTGTGAGCCAGGGGGAGCCCCTGATGCAAGAACATAGAGAAAAAGAGAGAAAAGCAGGTACAGTTGATACAAGGGTGGAACCAGCCATTGCTCATGAGTCAATGATTGTGGATGATGCTGAAAAGGAAAGACAATTTCAGCAACATTACAAAGCTGTAATTGATAACATTTCCTTGGATGCTGACACTTTTACTCATCCTGTGACAGCCTATCAACTGTTGGCTGCTCAGGGCAATGAGGAGGCAGAGAGGTCACTACATCTAGTGCACACAACACAATCTCTTCAAAGGGATAAAGCTGCCATTCACAAAATGCCTTCTACAGCTGGTGAGCCATCTGAGGAATTTGGAGCAAATTCTGATGATGA
Source organism: Apium graveolens (assembly GCF_009905375.1). NCBI lineage: Eukaryota > Viridiplantae > Streptophyta > Magnoliopsida > Apiales > Apiaceae > Apium > Apium graveolens. The sequence continues at coordinate 200,482,123 of NC_133647.1, forward strand.
TGACTCTATTTCTTCTGATGGAAGCATGAACATAGGGGGAGATGAAGACCCTAGTTCCATTCCTAATCTACCTGAATGGGCCCTGACTAAGGAGCATAGAACAGGTGAATTCAATGTCCACTTGGTCAAACAAATCATCACTATTCAACAGGCCATTCAGAACACTTCAAATGCAAATATCAAGGCTATCCTCCAAGCTCACCTGGACTCACTGCATCTCATGAAGTTGCAGAAACTAAAGCAAAATATGAGTCTAGATGATCTCAGGAAAGATATTGCTGACTTGAAATCCTTCACTTCAGAAAAATTGGATTCAGTCATGCCCTATGGTACTTTGCAGGACTTGGTTTCGAGATTGAAAAAGGAATCAGTTACTGAACAAAGGCTGGCCAAGTTGGAAGACAGAGTTCAAGGAATTGAAGACTCTGTGGCCACCCTTCTTCTCAACCAACAATCTCAAACCAATCTCCTAATGCAGCTGGCAAAAGCACAAGGCTTGACCCCTCTCCTTGATGATAACAAAAAGGGGGAGAGTAAAAGGGAAGGGGAAGGAGAGCCCTCTACAAAAGTTAACATATCTAAAGTGCTAGTTCTTGCCATCACTACTTCTCCAATCATTCAAATCAAGGGCAAGCCTGATGGAATTGATTTGATTCAGCTAGCAGCAGCTGAAATTCAAGTGAAAGAACAAAGGAGGAGAATTGATGAAAGGTTGCAACTGTTGTTTGGTTCTACACAAGACAAATCAACATCTGTGAAATACAGCACAAAAATTGAACCAATCAACATGGAGCTCATGCCAGTAGGGAGTCATAAGGATGGAGAAGCTTCTTCCAAAGAACTACAAGCTATAATTCTCAAGCCCAATGAAAGATCCAATAAGGACTCAACAAAGAATCCTTTAAAAGAAGTGGACTTTCCTCCTCCAAAAGCTGATGAGAACAAGATTTTAGGCAGGAGTATTGCTTATCTCAAAAGACCATGGATGAGGCTGTAAGGAGAAATAGAGCTATTATCATTAGAGAGGGAAAGAGCATATGTGTGATGCAAGGACATCCCAAATTCTCAATAGCCAAGAAGGAAGAAGACAAGCAATTAAAGGCTGACAAAAGAGCACAAGCAAAGCTTGAACAACAGCTAAAGTCAAGTCTAGTTGAAAAGAAGAAGGGATTGAAGTCAGGGGTGAAGACAAGACTACAAACCTAGATGAGGTTTTAGGGAGTATATTTGGTGAGAGTGTGGAAGAAAGAGAGGAATGGCAGAAGGGAAACAGAAGAAAAGCCAAGGCACACAGAAGGAGTGAAGATAACCCTGAAGATACCAAATCTATATCTAAATCACTACCTTCCATACCTGAACCTTTTGTTGCTGATCCCTCTATAAATATCCATGGTGAACCAATCATTCCAAAAGAGGAACCTATTGATTGGGACAACATCACATTGCCTACTTTTTTAACCACTCTACCACTACCAAAGAAACAGAAAAGAAAATCTAAATCTACACCTCCCCTAACCTCTAAGGAATTCACTCAAAAACAAAAACCTAACCCTAAGCCACCCATTTCTAAAGATGATTATGTTTCACATCTGTGACATAAAAGAAGCTTCAGACATTAATCTCTATCTGGATGAGCTGGAGGAAGTAAGGGGAATAGCTGCCTACAGACAGCTACCAGAGAGATTGGTGTTCAGATATAAGGGAGCTGGGGAAAGAACATGGCCTCTCTACAGGATTCTAAATGAAGGCTACTCTACCTTGATCAGAGTCTTTTCAGCCATCAAAAAGGATTCTGGATTTACCAGAACAGCCAAGACTGAAATTCTCAACAAGATTGCCAACATAAGGAAGACTTGGAGGGAACCAAATGCTTTGCCCAGAACCTTACTCATACAAGAAAGGGGAACTAAAATTCACAAATCACCTCATTGGTTGATGGAATTTAGAGATGACAAAGGAGTCAGAAGATTTTTCAGACTTGAAGACCAACTCAAGATTGCCAGCAATGAAACTCTCAAGGAAATGCAATCTAAGTTGGATATCAGTGATGAAGATGAAGCTGAATTCTTCAGACAACTCCAACTCCAAATTGAGGAAAATGACAAAGGGCTAGGAAAGAAAACCAGGGAACAAAGAAGAAAATGATGATTTGCTCAGGCTAGAGGACCACCCTTGGAAATACTGTAAATCTTCAATTACCTCCTAGTACATACACTTTTGCAGCACTTTTTATATTTCTACTTAGTTTCAATTCAAATATTTGTTAAGTGTTTTGTTATCATCAAGTTAACCCTGAATTTATGCCTACAGTTCTTATAGACATAAATAGGGGGAGATTGTTAGGAATATATGTGCATTAGTTTGATGATATGTTTAACAAAACACTTAAGTAGAAATTTAGTGTCAGTAGCCTCAACGGATAAGACCACTTTGGCTATCCGTTGATGGTGTAGCTTTACTTAGAAATAAGTCTAGTATTGTAGCATATTTCAGTCTCTATATTTAAAATGTAATTCTTAGAAGTTGAGAGAAACTATGAGTCATGTTGACTACTAGATGATATGCAGATAGGAAGGCCAATTGTAATATTTCATGCCTTGTAATTTTGTATAAATGAAGTGGTATCAACGGATGACTTAAAAACCTTCAATGGATGAGAAGCTAAGCTTCAACGGATGTCTCTAAAGCTTCAACGGATAACATCCTTCAACGGATGAGAGCATCAACGGATAAATGCATCAACGGATGAAAGCTTCAACGGATAACATCCTTCAACGAATGAAGTCATCAACGGATGAAAGCTTCAACGGATGTTCTGCTAATTAGCCGTTGATAAGTGGTAGTTGTACCTACAGACAGAGGCACATGGGTTGACAGAGAAAACTGAGATGTGGTAGCCGAATTTCAGGATCAACAGAAAAAGCAGCCGTTCTTCTTTAGTACAAAGATGCAATAGTCAACAAAGTACTTGAGTGAACAGGAAAAGAAGCAAGTGAAGAACTTATTTTACTATTGTAATTTTATATTGTTTTTCACTTGTACACTTGGTAATATATAAACCAAGAAGAAGCTAGTAATTAGATAGAGATTTTCCAGAGCTGTTAAGAAATATCTGAGAGAAAATTCATCTAGTTTGTACTAGGATGCAGCTGTGATCAACATTGTTGAACACAGATTTTCTAATATACCATCTCTGGTGGAACAACAAATCCACCAGAAAAGTTTTTAAAGTTTGTTGTGTTCTTTACATTTGTGTTGAATATATATCTGTCTGCATTAGCTCAAAGCAATTCATACACTTGTTCATCTAGAACACACTGCTTTAATAAACTTCTCAAACTGAAAAAGTTTTGAGATTTACATTCAACCCCCTTCTGTAAATCTCATTGTTAGTCCTCTAGGAATAACAGAGACGTGTTCCGATTTACAAGATTAATTTTTAAAATGAAATTTTCGACGACCAACCGTACGGATGTTAAGATATATCAATTTTATTCATATGAAAATTATTAAAAAATTTGAAATTCATCTTGCATGTCAGGATTAGAAAAATCGGTAAAAGTACCCTCCCGACAACGAGGACTCGTTCCCGATTTACAAGATAATTTTTAAATTTTTTTCGACGATCCAACCATACGGATGTTAAGTATACAATTTTAGTCTATGAAAAAATTATAAAAAATTAGAAATTCATCTTGCATGTCAGGATTAGAAAATCCGGTAAAAAGTACCCCTCCCAACAACGAGACTCGTTCCCGATTTGCAAGATTAATTTTAAAATGATTTTTCAACGATCAACCGTACGGATGGAAGATATATCAAGTTTAGTTCATATGAAAAAATTATAAAAAAAATTAGAAATTCATCTTGCACGTCAGAATTAGAAAAATCCAGTAAAATACTACTCTCGACAACGACGCGTTCCCGATTTACAAGATTAATTTTAAAATGAAATTTCGAGATCCAACCGTACGGATGTTAAGATATATCAATTTTATTCATATGAAAAATTATTAAAAAATTTGAAATTCATCTTGCATGTCAGGATTAGAAAAATCCGTAAAAGTACCCCTCCCGACAACGAGACTCGTCCCGATTTACAAGATTAATTTTTAAAATGATTTTTTCGACGATAACCGTACGGATTTAAGATATATCAATTTTAGTCCTATGAAAATAATATAAAAAAAAGTAGAAGTTATCTTGCATGTCAGATTAGAAAAATCGGGTAAAAGTACCCCTCTAAACAACGAGACTCGTTCCCGATTTACAAGATTAATTTTTAAATGATTTTTTCGACGATCCAACCGTACGGATGTTCAAGATATTTCAATTTTAGTCATATGAAAAAATTATAAAAAAATTGAAAATCATCTGAACGTCAGAATTAGATAAATCCAGTAAAAGTACTACTCCGGACAACGAGACGTGTTCCCGATTTACAAGATTAATTTTTAAAATGAAATTTTCGACGATCCAACCATACGGATGTTAAGATATCAATTTTATTCATATGAAAAAATTATTGAAAAATTTGAAATTCTCTGCATGTCAGGATTAGAAAATCCGGTAAAAGTACCCCTCCCGACAACGAGACTCGTTCCCGATTTACAGATTAATTTTAAAATATTTTTTCGACGATCCAACTATACGGATGTTAAGATATATCAATTTTAGTCCTATGAAAAAATTATAAAAAAAATTTAAAAATTCATCTTGCATGTCAGGATT